>NC_034600.1:44177375-44261678 GCF_900095145.1 Mus pahari | reverse complement strand
TAGTGCTGGGATTGATGGGAGATGTCTGGCAGTCTGGGGCTTTTAAAAGTTGCATGTGGCAGACGCTAGGCTAAGGTATGGGACGGAGGATAAGATGGCCCTTCTAGTCGGTTCACCCAGGTATTCATGTGCCTTCTCAGGGCCAGACAGTGGTACTGGCAGCCTTTAGGCAGAGGTGCCCATGGGGAGAAGCAGGGGGTAGACCTGTCTTCTGGCTTTCCGGCCTCTAGCAAGGGGAGTCTCAGAAGTACTGCTTTGGGGGTCTCTGCCCTTTTGAAAATACTCTCCCTGCCCAGAGTTTTACATTTACAGCCTCCTTATCCCAGTTCTTATGGAAAACAAGTTTGTTAGAAGGAAGAGAGATCAACTCTCGGGCTGGAATGACCAACCTTTCAAATGAGTGCAGACCACGACCTGCTAGAAGAAGGTACTAGCAAGGGCCTGCCAGCCCTTTCATCTTGATTGCTTCTGCCTGGAGTCCGGGAACGCCATCTGATCTGCCTCTCTGTACCCGGAGCCACATCAGGCTCTCTCTGCTGCAACTGGAGTCTTCTGACAACAATGAGAACGTTAATGTGTGTGGAGTTTCCATCAATACAAGTGACCTTTGAATCCCACCCTTGAACACCACGGATGGCTTAAGCCTGACATATTCTAACATAGTGTGTGTGTCCATTCACATACAAACATGGGCACCCTGGCCGGTCCTTTTTATTAACTTCAGATGAACTGAAGAGGCGGAGTGAGGACCCATGGTGCTTTAGCATTTTCTGTATGGTACCATCCATCAGACTCGGCTGGCAAGCAGGGCTAATAGAGAAGGGCTTCTATTGCAGTAGCAAATGGAGCTCCTCTGATTGACCGGGGTGCGACCAGGATGCCCTGGCTATTGTGACAGCTTGACTTCTAGCTGTGCTGTCACCAGACCAGGTCGGCATTCCCACACCACCCAGAAGTACACAGTGGCAGTTTCAGAGGGGAATCGGTGCCTCTGTGAAAGAAACCCTCCCAATAGGCAGAATGGAAAAATGAGCCCAAAGCAGTAACTGGGGGTCCTTTGAAAAGTAGGTTTAAAAGGCCTCTTTCCCTTCCCATTCCGTCTGCTCTCTAACCCTTCCATTAACCCCCAGAGCCTCTCCCTCTTGCTCCCGTCCACAGAACTTAAGCAGAGAGACAAAAGACACTCAGGAGAACTGGAGAGGGCTAGAGAATGGCTGATGCAAAGCTGAGGGGGGAGATTAATAAATCTCCACATTTCCTAGACAGGCGGACCCCGTAAACCGCCATGATTCACAGATACTTATAAACCGAGAATGAGAGGCAACGCCCTTTAAAAGCGGGCAGCGTTTAGAAGGCTCAGAGAGCCTCAGTCAGTAGGTTCACTGCCCAATGAGGGGCACATTTCTCACGTTCTCTGTGGCTGTTTTGTTTGGGAACCTCAGAACTCGAACTCAATAGCACCATGAAGTGTTCCTGTAGTCTGAGCACCCTACTACATAAATTACCTCAAATGCATGTATATATATATATATATATATATATATATATATATATATATATATATATATANGTGTGTGTGTGTGTGTGTGTATGTATATTTTTTTCCTGTGAATTTCACATTTGAGCTTTGGTAAACTTAGTGATAATTGGTCACCTTTTGTCTTTTTTTTTCCCCCCAGCATGGCATTAAGTCTCTAATTTGGCGTTTCCTGTAGTGTGTCGTAGGATATATGTTGTTTTAAACCCAAAGATTGCAGACATAGATGGTGGGCAAAGATCTGTGAACCAGAAGTAAATTCGTATAAGGAACATACAAAAAAGATTGTTCTTCAGTCAGACTTAAGCCATTACTTTTTTTTTCCTAAGGAAGAAAGGGCACAAGTTAAGAGAAAGGCACCGTCAAAGACCTTCTGCCCAAATGTGCGCCTCCATGAAGTTTCCCGCTGAGTGCATATGAATGCGCAGAGCGCTGGGAAAAGGATCCAAATAGGATTTCAGACATCCAAAAATTTTAACTCAAACATTTAGGTATTTCACCATGCTGCTATTCATTCATTCACTGATTTTTTTTTTTTTTGTCTTAGTTTAAAGAGATGCTAAACAAAAGGAGGCAGGCTCTACATGTATTTACATTCCAAAACTAAGCTGCCCTTACCATCCCTCCCCCCACCCCCACAAGTCTGTCATCCCTTCAGAGCTAAACAAACCGTAAAGTCTAGCCCTGTGCAGAGGCTGGGGAGCAGAGAGCATGGTAAGAGAGTTCCCCCTCTTCCTCAACAAAGCAGAGCTAAGCACCATAGTGGTTCCTGCAGCCTAGCCCCTTTCTGGTTGGTGATTTGTGCGTCTGAAGATACTATCTGCAGAGAAGGCTAAGGAATCAGACCACTGCCTGTATTAACTTGGTATCATTCTTCATTCATTCACTGGTGTTTGGTCAATGAAAGGCCACTGGCAGTTTCACTAACCCATTTAATGAAAAAAAAAATAAATTAGTTTATAAAATCAAACAATTGATGATTAAAAAGTAGAAAATACTTTCTAAATCCCCGAAGAACCCTGAATGAGATAAACGTTTTAATTTTCATTTTCATGCCCTTAATCCAGCTAAAATGTTATATAAATTTATTACCTTATAGTGAGGTGGTTCAAGAGGTTCTTACAGGAGACCTTATAGCTATAGCACACCGAAGTACTTAGCAAGTCAGTCAGCTTTGCCTAAGTAGCTTTACACTGGCTTGGAAATGAGAATAAGGCTATTGCCCTGGTAGTCCTTATTTTGAGGACATTTGGAATTACTGTTTCTTTAGAAGCTTTATTAGCAAATGAATTAATGAGCTGAGACGACTTGTGGCAACTCCGAGTAGTACCAGGTAAATCTGCAGAGGGCTGCACCTAGAAGCCCATCTGTTGGAAGCATTTTG
The DNA here is from genome assembly GCF_900095145.1 of Mus pahari. Classification (NCBI taxonomy): domain Eukaryota; kingdom Metazoa; phylum Chordata; class Mammalia; order Rodentia; family Muridae; genus Mus; species Mus pahari. Next base: position 44,258,757 of record NC_034600.1, on the reverse strand, counting down.
TAAATTAATATGTGGAACAACAGTTGAGAGAATCAAGGCCATAAAGTCATAGAATGACCTAGGTCTCTGAATCTGTCAATAAATTCCCAATTTTCTACTTTAAGACCTATTTAAGAAATATAATAAACGCCTAGATTTGATGAAAAGATGTGGCTTTTACAATATAACACTGTAATGACCAGGCCACCATAATCCCTTATAAATATAATCCACTCCAGGCTGTAAATATCTAGAGCAAAAAAGTGGCCTTTCTAATTTAGTTGTTGTATACTGAAAAGTCAGGAAGGAATTTAAGCACTGCCTATTTAAAAAAAAAAAAAAAAAGACTTATAATTTCACTGTTTTTCACAAATACGTACAAAAACCTTAAACCCTTTCATCTACCACACACTTTGCAATTATTATCTTCTTCTCACATCTGAGGAGCAAATTAGCAGTTTTCAAATGAGATGCTCCAACACCAGTCAAGATGGAAGCTTTGAGCTTTGTTACTGCTAGTCTGACAAAAAAACTAAATATATGTGTAGAGCTAAGAGAAGCACAACTGGAATGCCTAAATTAATATCAGAAGTATTAAATTTGCTTCTAAGCACATCAGTCTTCAAGGCTAAAATGAACATTAAAACTCAACTGGGAAGGTTCCCCTCCCTTCCCACCTCACAAGATCAGTGGAAACTAACTACAAGAGGAAGCTGGATTCGCACCCAGGAGGGAGCCGCCCCGCCCCACCCCCAACTCCAAGAAGCTTTCAGTCACTCATCTATTTAAAGAGATCTTTCACCACTACCCAGCAGTAGGCAGCCAACTTCCTGCAGAGACTCCATAAGGAAAAGTAGGAAAGGGGGGGGGGTCTAAGGGACCTGGAGCCCTTATTCAGCCAAGTAATAGTGGGGTGTGACTACCCAGCAAGGGTCAATGAAGACCTAGTTAGGAGTCAGACCTTCCAAGCTCAGTCTCCAGTAGAGAGGCAGAGAAGTATCAGAGTATCAGAAGTAATCAAGAGGAGACTGAAAAAGGATCAGGGTTTATAAAAATCACTGCCTGCGGGGCTGGAGACATGGCTCAGTGGTTAAGAGCAGTGGCTATTCTTCCAGCGGATGCAGGTTCAGTTCCCAGCACCCACATGGTGGCTCATGACCATCTGTAACTCCAGTTCCCTCAGATACCCTCTTCTGGCCTCTGTGGGCACCAGGCATGCACGTGGTACACATATATATATATGCAGGCAAAATACCCATATACATTTGGGTATGTCCAAAGTCCAGTGGCAAACCAGTCCTGTGCCACGAACCAGGATGATTGTAATTTGGGTGAGAAAGTTAATAGACATCAATACCAAGATGATAGATGTTAGACTTCCTTGACAGGGATTTTTATCCAGCTACCACTAAAAGGTTTTCTCGTTTGTTTTGGTTTGAGACGCAGTCTCTTTATGCAGTACAGCATGAACCTGAACTCATAATCCTCCTGCCTCAGCCTCCTGAGTGCTGGGATTGTAAGTATGGGTCACTATGTGTGGCTACAAAAGAGAGAGAGAGAGAGAGAGAGAGAGAGAGAGAGAGAGAGAGAGGAAAAAAGTCTTGGCGAACAATTAGGAAGTTTCATGACATATAAAGAAAGAAAAGAAAGAAAAAGCTGTCAGGAAGTAGAATGGTAAAATCAAGCATCCATTTTAGAGCTAACAGTATAGACGTGAGATCAAATCCCCCCCCCCCCAACACACTCAGAGGAAAGCAGTAAGTGTGATTCAGTTCTTCAAACAGCAATCCAGATTACTCCGTCTGAACAATGAAGAGAAAATGAGGAAGCCCTGTGGAAGCCAGTGAAAGCCAGGAGAGAGCCAGGGACCAAGACAAACAGAGGTCACAGCTCAGAAACCCATGGGACAAAAACATCTCCCTTGTTTGCATCTGAAGTCCAAGAAGAAAAAGGGAAAGAGGATGGGAGGGGCTTGTCTCCCCTCTGAGAAATAATGGCAGAATAGGGCTTGCCTAGCATGTATGCTGTCCTGGGTTGGGGCATCCTTAACTTCAAGAAAAGGAAAACGAGAAACAGCGAAGGAACATTTCCCCAGTTTGTAAAATCCTATAGATGTAAAAGGCTGTGAGAAGCTGGAACAGCCAAGAAACTGAAGAGAAACCGTATCTTGACACACCATAAGCAAGCTTCTATTAAAAAAAAAAAAAAACCTTTCAGAGAAGGCCGAATGGAGCGAGAGGGCCTCAAGGATAAATGCTTGAAAGGACCCTGCATTCCCAGCAGACGCCTTGCGAGCCGGAAGGAACTAGCATGACCTGTCCAGGCGCTGAAAGGAAAGACCTTTCAACCGCCATCTCACTCCTAGTGAAAACATCTTTCAGAAATGAAAGGGAAACAAGGACATCCTCAATGAAGGAGGGCTAAGAATGTGTCACCAGCATGCCTGCCCTGAAATAACGACTGGAGAAAGACTGGAAAAGTTCTAGAAACAACAAGCCGGGACATTAGGAAGAACGAAAACGTGAATGTAAACAATGCATGTTTCTTCCCTTTGGTTAGACTGTTTCTGATCAAATTTAAACCATCACATCCTGAAGCGTCCTTCCAGCAGCAGATAGGGAGGGAACGTGGCCACCTTCAGGGCTGACGAGAGGGATATAAGGAAATGCTGGAGAGCAGAACAAAGGGCTCAAGCTTTTCTGAATGACGTATTTATTTTTATTTTACATACATTGGTGTTCTGTCTGCCTGCCTGCTTGAGGGCGTTATATCCCCAGGAACTGGAATTACAGGCAGCTGTGAGCTGCCACGTGGGAGCTGGGAATTGAACCCTGGCACCTGGAAAGAGCTACCAGCACACCTAACCACTGAGCCATCTCTCCAGCCCCATAAAGGGCTCAGTTAACCTGGACTGGAGCCCAAACGGCAGTACCTCCCACCCCCTCTGCTCCCCGCATCTGAAACTGCCTGAAACTCCGTAGGGGATGTTTCAGGCGATCACAAGTCTGGTATGGAAAGTGACACTCAGAGAGGACATTTTACCTTTCATTGAAATTAGCAAAACACTGACCAACAGATGTACAGTAAGTATCACGGCTAGAACACACTAGAAAAATCCTACAGTAGATGGGTTTAAAGCATTTAAGGTGAATTGAAATAAGCTTATTTAAGATGGCGAAATCACTCCAGGGAAGATGTACAAAACGAAGCTGTGGAACCTGGAGAGTAAAAACGTACTGTGAAGTGGCTGCTGTCAGCCCGACAGGGAAAGCTAGAGCCAATGAGGAGCTGATAAGGAATCTCAGGGAGATCATAGAGATCTACCCACAGGAAAAGCCGACTCGGGGGTAGGCATACACCAGACCAATGCCAGACCCTCATTCTGATGTTTATTGTAAAGGTTCAAAAAATGTACCTGTAGGAACTGTGAAGGGTACATCGAGTGTCTCTGAACTATCTTTAAATAATTCTCTAATATATATATATATATATATATATATATATATATATATATATATATATACTTACAGTTATTCTTTTTTACAAACATTTATTTTTATATGCTTGTATGTGAGTATGTACTTGTATATATCCCAAAGCTGGAATTATATATAGGTAGTTGTGAGCATCACATGAGTGCTGGGAATCAAACTCACATGCCTTTTCAAGAACAATCCACACTCCTAACTGTGGAGCCATCTCCTCAGGCCCCAACTTTCTGATGTTCTCAAAATAAAAGTCAATGGTACATCTATGGACAGGATCAAGGTCCATGAAGGTCACAGTGCTTCGGTAGGCTGATGAAGGTGGTTAATGTATGCTCAGTGTGTGCTAATAACTATAATTCCTATTATCTGATGTGTGTGAGCGTCTGTGTGTACATATGACATGGTGTGTGTGTGTGGCGCGCGGGGGAGCGGGGGACCAGAGATCAACTCTCAGGTGTAAGCAAGCCTACGAGCCAGTCACACTTAGTCATGACACTATTCCAGCCACTAGAGAATGTGTAAGCCGTTTCAATGTCTAACAACATTGACGACGCTTAGCTAGAACAGATAACAGTCCACTGCCCCTTCTATGTCAAGAATCTCTCTTCACGTACTTATATGTAAGGGGAAGCACACCCTAGGCCCTCAGAGGGTGAAGCCAAACATCTGAAATCCAGGTCCTTTAAAAAAGAGCATTCAGAGGCGGCAAAGCCATTTTTATACGAAGTTACTAAACAGAGCTAGTGAATTAACAGCCATCTCAGGAATGAGTGACATAAAGTGAGACAAAAATGACCAAAGCTGGCTATCCATGATGTCTGCGTATCAGTTTACAGTACACAGCCATGATTTCTAAAAGTTATAACTGTTTAAAATCTACAGAGATGGAAGAAAGCAAGACTCAGTTCCAGGCTCACCCACTACCCCAGAAGAAGGCTCAGACTCCCTGGCCACTACCCAGGCAGGTCCTCAGGTCCCCGGGCAAGAAACAGTGCTCTCTGTGTGGAGCTAATGGGGGCAAGAGCAGCAGGCTCACCTGGGCCTCCTGTATCTGCTGGCTGAATGCACCCACGTGATACAGGGACAGAGGGGAGAGGAGGAGGGCAAGCAAGCGCTATAATACACCCAAAGCAGACTCCTTGCCAAGAACAGCAAACCCAATATCGCGCTTAAGGAAGGAGATTCCGTGAGGAAACAGGATTTAATTCAATTTCTCAAATATTAATTGGAACCTTGGAGACGCTGTTAAGCTGAGAAAGGACCCGAGGCAAACTTCTAATGTACCGTGATCACATTCTCATGACCAAGATTTTACAACTGGAAACGCCCGAGAACAAAAGCAATGTTTTTTTTGTTTTGTTGGTTTTTTTTTTTTTTTTAAACCGGAAGCAATCGCGAAGTGTTACAATCCCTCCTTTTTCCTTCCTTCCCTCAACTTAGTGGGAAAGTTCCTCTACCCCTGGCAAGTGTCTGCCTGTTTGTTTTGGTAATTGTGAAGTAATCAAATCAGTGAGAAAGCTATTTCCCAGGGATAAGAAGGCAGGAGGGGCTTTGAATATTTTAAGCTACGAGGGTGTCAGTTTAGAACAGCCATTAATTTCTGGGAATGTTTCACGTGCCATGAAAACCAGCTGAGCTGGAACCTCCTTGGCACTTTTTTTTTTTTTTTTTTTTTTTTCCTCAGAAATATTTCTAGAACTTTGCAAACTAGAGTCCTCGACACCCTTCTTTGGCAGGAATACTGGGAAAAGCAGCTTCCTGTGACATCTCAGCTTCCATCATGAAACAGAAGGTCTGACAGAATAATTTCCCAACTCGAGCAAGGACCAGGGCTGCAGCCATTTGCTACAGAAGCAATTAGTCTCATAGGCCATCAATCGATAGTTTTGATTAGGAACTAAGTTAATGCTGATTTTTTTTTTTTTAATTAATTTTGAAGGCATGCTCTTAAGTTTAGCTCAGGTTGGCCTTGAAGTTTGGTTCAGTTTGTAGAGACACTAATGCATTCCAACTTTAACTGGAACATAGAAACTGCTCAATAAACAACTGTTGCGTGAATAGATCCTATTTAGTTATGCTAAAATTCAGTATATTTCATAAACAAGCTATCATATAGTGAAGTTATATTAATTGTCAATTAACAACAGTACCCAAACATCCAAGAGGGCCAAGGAAAGTTTCTCAGCATTAGCTTCCTTAAGAAATTCAGGTGCAATCCTCAAGGCTGTATAGCCAGTACTGTTTACAGAACTACAGAGTATGGTATTTGACAATGGAGATGGAATTGTAAGAGATTTCTCATGTACCCACCAAATGCATCAACATTTACTCCCCAGCAACAGGAAAGTACGATGATAAGTGTGCTAGTCAGCTTTCGGTTACTATGACGAATTACCTGAGCAAAGTAGGTTTCAGCACGGGGATGTGGCTTCCGGGAGGGGAAATGGAGTAGAGAGCAGCAGACCTCACAGTGGACAAGAAACAGGGAGACACAATGGAGCCAGAAAGAAGATAGGCTTCCCTCCAACCAGGCCACCTCTCTGATCAACTAACACCCGTGATTAAGCCATTGGAGGAGTCAGAGTTTTCTTCCTCCAATTTTCCCTGCAATTAAACACACCTGTCCACGGGGGGGGGTGGGGGGGAGGCACATCCCAACAACAAGGATAGATTTTTAACAGCTTTGTTTTTTTGAACCTCTCACTCTGTAGCCCAGGCTGCCCTGGCACTTGCTATATATAGCCCAGGCTGGCCTTCAACTCCAACAGTTTTCTTGCCTTAGCCTCTCAGATGCTGTAATTAAAGGCTTGCTTGACTTTAAGTTAGGAAATGTATATATAATACTTTCGACCTGCAATGCAAAGCCTATCATTTATAATGATAAATTATAAATTCCAAATGCCATGGGCTTCAGTCAAAAGTTAAATCATTTGCATTCTACCCCTACAGAGACAAGTATTAGAACTTCATAGACGTGCCTAATATTAGGCCCCTAAGAACCCTAGTGTGTGCCAAAGTTCTTTCATGAATCTGAACAAGTTTTTCTTCTCTCATTCAAAATTCACCTTACCACTATAAAAGACCAGATCAAGAGCTTCCTTTTTAGATTAAAAGATAGTTAAAAATTGAATATATGAACATTTCTATGTTTCCAATAAAGTGTTAATTTCTTTCGATTTCTCTCACTCTCTCTCTTCCCCCTACCCCCGCATGTATGTGTGCGCGTGCGCTCCCACGTGTGCAAACGTGCATGCACATGTATGGGTATGAGAGCCTGTAGAGGTCAGAGGGCAGCCTTGGGCTTGGGTGCTCTTCCACAAGCATTACTTATTCACCCCACCTCCCTTTTTTTCCAGACAGTCTTTCCCTAGCACCTAGATTATAAGCACATATTGCATGTTGGGTTATTTTTAGCTTGGTCTCTGGGGATTGAACTCAGGCCATCAAGAGTGCTCCCAGATCCAGTGTCTTTACATTGGCACCAACATTCCCAGCTATTCCTCACTATTCTATACCAGTCAACACCAAACTGGTGTTCTGTCTACTGAAGGTAGAGAACAGCACTGGGTCTCTCTCTCTCTGGACACCCTGAGTGGGGACAGACATAAGTCTATCAGTTAACACTACTTCAGAATGTGAGTTCCAGAGTCAGAGAGCCTGGGATCCAAGTCATTGTAAGGCCATTAACAAATTTAAGAGCAACTATTTAATCAAGTTTCAAGTTCAAATGGAGTAATATTTTTTAAGGAACCTGAAACCATGGGGCTTGAGTAATGTCCCAGCATTTCAGATCCCTCACAGAGGATTTGGGTTCAGTTTCCAGCATCTATATTGAGGTTCCTATCTGTCTGTAATGCCAGTCCCTCCTCTGAACTCCAATAACATCAAGCATGGACTTGGTACACATGCATACATACAGGAAAAACACTCGTGTGCATAAAAATAGTTAATTCTTGAAAAGGAATCTAGCAACATATCATGAAAAGAGTATACCTATAAACATGGTTCTCACCTTCAACTACACATAGAGAAAGTCACCAAAAAGAAGCCATAATCCAGGGCAGGAGAGAGGCTCAGTGGTTAAGGGCACTGACTGTTCTTTAAGAGGTCCTGAGTTCAATTCCCAGCAACTACACAGTGGCTCACAACCATCTATAATGGGATCCAATGGCCTCTTCTGGTGTGTCTGAAGACAGCTACTTATATACCCAAAATAAATAAAAAAATAATAATTCTTAAAAAAAAAATAAAAAGAAGTCGTAATCTAAGTCTTACTTTCAGGTGGGAAGTGGCACCCTCCACCAATGGGCACACTCCGGCCGGAGCAAGCACACACATCACACTTAGAAGCAAGCAGCCCACACCCTATTGTGAAAATTACACAAGTAGTGGTGCGTCACTATTCCAAAGACCTTGAAGAGAGGGTGTACTCAGTGCGGTACCTGTGGCTAGCATGCACAAGGTCCTGCTTCAAGATCCCACACCAAAACTAAGGAAGGTCAGAAAGGGAAGCTAAGAGGGAAAAGGAAAAGAATTCCCATGTAGCAAGGTAAGGAAACAAGGCAAGTGTGTGCGAGACACCCAGGGTTTGAGTAGAGTTTCAAACCCAAATACCTACATGCTAGGCAAAGCTCAGCTCTGACTACACAGGGACAGCTGGGGCTGCCTCTGCTCAAGTGACACCCATGTAAAGTATAAGGTGAGCACTCTGAAACCAGGAGGACAGAGTCTGAGACCAGGTCGAGGAGACAGGACCCACCTTAGCCTATCTCAGGGCTAAATCACCACCGAGACACTTGTAATAAAGAGGCTTTGTGTCACAGAAGGGGTTTTTCCAATATCGTGAGTCATTTACTCAAAGAGACATTTAAGACTATCAAGACTAAAATTAATATCTGTGAGCGACTCCTATGCACCATTAGGAAAAGATAACCCGAGGCTGAGACCACTAAGAGGGTACCATCAAGTTCCTGGAACCATGGCTCGAATGTCATGTTGGCCACACAGTTGGAACAGATGAATAGACACAGTCTGTCTCGTGATGAAATGACTCTGGAATACATTGGAAAGAGAACATCCATGCTTTATCTCATGCAGGAAGCTGAAGATAGAGTGCACAGCAATGGGAGGAGAGAGGGTTGTACATCTGTCTCAGGTAACATTTGACAAGCTCTAGGGACAACACTCAGAGGACAGGCTTAGTGACCATTGCTTTGGGGATACTATTCACTCAAGGAAATAATGATATTTTTATGGACATCTTATTGAGAGAGGCATAATGTAAAGGCTCACATGAATGTATCCCATTGATTTAAAACGAGTCCTAATATACACCACTCTCCACAGAGGTAGCATTTGGGATTATTATGGCTGCTAAGAAAAAAAAATATTTTCAGACTTGGCAAAACTATAATAATGTGTTTTTCCAGTAAATGACCACTGATATGCCTTCTGTACCTACAACACACACACACACACACACACACACACACACACACACACACACACACACANCACACACACACACACACACACACACACACACACACACACACACACACACATACACACTCACATACACGACTGGTGGAACCAACGACAAAGCAAATTATACCAGGGAAAAGCAAATTCTTTCAAACAGTCAATTCAATTCCTGGGGGATATTATTTATTCTTCTCTCATATATTACATCCGGACTGCAGTTTCTCCTCCCCCACTCCTCCTAGCTGCTCCCCCCACCCCACCCCCAATTCTCCCTGAGACCCACTCATTACCAAGGCTTCCTTGGTGACACAGAAACTTTTAAGATAACTTTCTGTTTTCTTTTAAAGTCTAGTGACGTATTTGTTTAACAAATAAATCCTCCTTCCTCGCTCTCTCTTTTGGCGCATCTATTTTGTGGGTAAACCAAGGACCAGGTATGATGACACTCTTAAAAAAAAATAGTAAATGAACCAAGATGGAACTGTTTAAGATTAGGAATCATGACTGCTTTCCCCAGAATAAACCTTTCAAAAGGTGGCAACTTTTCTGTTATTTGTTTTGTTTTTAAAAGACTGAACTCTCTTTCCTGCGTGGAGAAACTCGACTGAATTGGAAAAAAAATCTGCCTATGTTTTACTTGCTTAACTGATTTGTATTCATATTAGAGAGAAGCTGGAATTTACAGAAGCATCCGATAAGAGATTACACCGATGTATCTCTTAGCAATGTGTCTCTGGGAGCTGTGGAAAGTTTGTTAACAGGGCAGACATAACCGTGAGACCAGCGCCGACACTAAGATAAACCGCATTTTACCGAGGGGTGGTGGAGCATCCCATTCCAGGTTTGTTCCCTTTACTGTTGTTGTCCTCTCAGATTCTTTTCACAAAGGCAAAGGAATCTCCAGGGAGTCCTACAGCTAGGGGTGGGAGCCTGGGATTGGGACACTCAGGAACTGAGACAGGAGGAAAGCAAACTTGAGGGTAGCCTGTGTTAAATGACAACTCTGTGTAAAACAACAACAACAACAACAACAGAAAGGTATTTTGTTTTCACTAAAAGTGGTAGATTAATCAATTTCATTGGTGATAAATTTGATTCCCACAATGCCTAGAAACTAAGTTAGGGTACTATAAGTATGTCTTGCTAAGGTAAGCTAGTGGTGGATAAGAACAATGCCCCCACAAAAGACCTAATAGTCTCCCCAACTAATGCTCAGCGGTATGAACCTTACCAATGACACTAGAACAAGAGGTCACAGGACAAGCTGCTTAAAGGGGAGACACTCTCTTTTAAATACAATGGAGGGGAAAAAAAGCATCCATTTTCTTTTGAAAGCAAATGATGGTCATCATGAAATGGAAAGTATAAATACTTCTAGAAATAAGTCTACCCTGCAGTCATGCCTAATAACTCTTTAAAGAAAACCAAAAAAATTTTTTGAACCATTTGGTAGACACGAAACACTATAGAAATTAACTTAGAAGGAAGTACTTTCTGAATGATTTAATCTAAAACACTGACACTGTAACGAGTTTGGGTGTATGTATCCCTTTAAAAATATAACCTAGTTGAGAATGTATGGAAGCAAAGTATACTTAATGGAAGGGGTTTCATCAATGAAATTATCAGTTCGTGAAGAAGGTTTTAGGCATGAAAACATAGAGTCCTTCCTGTGCTTGGCAGAGCTGAGCGAGTGGGTTACAGAATCAGCCTCTGGTTTTGCTAAATTCACAACGATAGTCAATGATTACTCACAATATCAAATAAGGAACTGTCTGGAGGAGAGAGTCGCAGACACAGTAATCGAATTCTCCTACAGGACTAGCGGATGATATGTGAGCCAAAGATGACCCATTTTATTTTAAAATTAATTACAAAAATCCATGATTAAAAAAAAAAAAAAGCAAAATACATATCCTTGCTGCAATCTGCTCGGGCAATGACACAATCGATGAGAGAGGTTTGTAATGTATTGGATCACGAGAACTGTAACAGAACAGGAAAGCAGGACTCTTTGGAAGAACACAACTGAGATACATACATATATATCCAAATCTATATACATACAAACAAAACCACCTGAATTAACTGAAGTATCCTTAGATACCCACAAAATGAAATATATAAGAGCAAAGCTAATTAACCATCAAATTTCTTTAAACAGAACATGCCCGATGTAAGTTACATGTACAAGTAAGTGCATATTATTTGCAACATTAAAAAAGAACAAACAAACTCAAGTAAAATTCAGCAAATAAATCACCATAGCCCATTACTTTTGGCACTAGCAAATATCAGAATACTTTTGATTTAAAATAATAATAAGGATAGGATAGTCATAATAATAACACTTAGAAGATAAATTTCGGAACAATTTCATTAGGTCCGACATCCACCAAAGGCAAAGCTTCCTGTTCTACACTGTTCACCTAGATGCACTGCTTACCCAGGGGACACCTCAGGGATGCGCTTTTCTCCTTTAAGTCACTGCTTCATATAGGCTGAATGACAAGCGTCTCTTAAGAGCTGTCAGAGAATTAAAATAGCAGGTGGGTACAAGGGATGGGACAGAGTGTCTGTCTCCAGGCTAATAAAAACCTAGTCATAAGTCAGGCATGGTGGCAAACAGCTTTAATTCTTGCACTAGGGAGGCAGAGGGGAGTGGCCTTCTTTGAGCTCCAGGACAGCCTGGTGTACACAGTGAGTTCTAAGACAGCTAGAGCTACATAGTGAGACTCTGTCTCACAAACAAAACAAAACAAAACATAAACCACCACCACCACCACCACCCAAAATAAACAGAGCAATGCCTCGAAAACAAAAACCTAATGATTTCAGAATCAGTTGTATTAAAAATTTTAAAACAACCCCAAATGATGTTTGCCATGCCAAATTTGATTGCTCAATTAAATAAATGTGCTGTTTTATTAAACATTAAATATTTATTAAATAAACAATGCTTTTATGTGAAACTTGAAAAGTAAATAACTTTTGCAAATGGAAATAAATATACTACACACAATGGTGAGAACATTTTATTAATATTTAATTGTGTGTATGCGTGTTCGCACAGGCTCACATACGTGCAGGACAACTCGGTGGAATTAGTTCTCCGTTACCACGCCTGTTCATGGATCAATCTCAGGTCCTAAGGCTCAGTGGCAAGCGCCCTTATGCACTGAGTCATATCACTGGCCCCTGATTTTATTTTTTACTGATGATTTATACAAAGGATTCCTTGTATAGAAGGTCGAATATGTTCTCTTGTTTCACTTCTTTTATAATTAAAGCCAAGAAAATAAGTCTCTGGGGCATATTATGCCTTATAAAAAGAACTGTTTCTATTGGCCAGAATTGGTTTATTTTTAGGTTGGTGAAGTTCTAGAACCTTAACTATCAGAACCTACTAAGCTATGACAAGTAAGAAAAAGGAACACACGTCTGGAAAATTATCCTGGGTAAAAGTTAAACTGCTCCTCGGGCATACACATCTTCAGTATTAACTGCGGAAACTAATAAACACGAAAGAGAACACTTCAAGAAAGATGTTTCCTTTGTACAAGTTGAACTTAGAAGTCCTTCCCAAGATACAGAAAAGATTACCCGGTTCTCTAGAAAGAGGAATGATTTCAGTGAAGGAAAGTTAGTAAACAGGTGGCTGAGACGGCATCAGGATTTCCTCACAGAGTTCAGACTCGCAGACTGTGTTAGACTCTGGGTTCCTAAATCTCACCGTGGAATTTAAGAACACCAACAACTGGAAACCGAGGGATACCCAACACCTCCACAGTATCATTAGATTCTACTTTTCTAGTGAAAATGCCATGCACTCTCAGAGGTGCCTCAGACATTCTCCATAGAATGCACAACCCAGGAAGGCTGACCACCACTGTGGCCATCCAGATGGAAGGAGAAGGGAAGGCACACTCCACATGGGGTAGCAGTGAGCGGAACTTAAAACCCTTTGTATTTAGCTACACTGGGTTGGCTGTTTCTCATCTCTCTTATCTGTGACTCCAGGTCACATCACTGTTCATTAAAACACACTCAAAGCCCTACAATTTCTTCCCACTGCTTCTTGGCCAATAAAACAACCTTTTCAGTAATGAGGCTTTCCAAATTCTGCATTATGGACCTTTTATGAAAGAATTAAATTATCTACCCTAATCCTCAAACTATTCTATGCTTTAGAAATAACTTATTTAATAATGCATTTATATTATTTAACCAAGAATTAGAAATCAATAATATTTTAGCAGCCAAATGAATATATAGTGTATGTAATTAGTTTAATGTTCTGTAATTTAAGGCTGACTATAGCTATGGATTTTTCTCTTAACAAGGGCATGTAAGATGCTCTCCAACGAGTGTAATGAAATTGCTGCTATTTCTCAAAGGGTTATGCTTCCTATGCCCTGCTTGGGACATTAGGAAAATTCTATTTGGTCCAAACAGTATACACTGTAGCAACCTTGTAATGAAGACATAAGACTCCCTTGGTCTAATCAGATTCTCTTCAGGGCAGACACAGTTGTGCTCAGCAGTCTAGACTAAGTAACAGGACATTTATTTAAAAGTGTATTTTTACCTATACTTAATTATGATGGGCTGGCCATAGATTTCCCAATTGGCAACGCAAATGTTTCAAGATGAACCAAGATTAACCTCATCTTAATGATAAACTGGAAATATGCCTACTGTCTAATAATCCAAAGAGAGGAGAGGCCTGTGTTCTAGTGATAGCTCATCAAAAATGAAGTATAAATCTTTATAAAATTCATTAAAAAATGAAAATGCATCATAAGCAACTGAATTATTGAAGCATCAGAGAAAGCCAAAATTGAAATTTCAAGAGTAGGGACCAGGGGGATTGTTACTTAGTAAAGTACCTGTCATGAAAGCAGGAGAAACAGTTCTACCTCCAGAATCCACTGGCAAAGCCAGGCATAGAACCCCAAAATGCCAGTGCTTAGGAAGAGAGACAGGAAATTCCCCAGCCAGCCAAGACAGCTGGCTAGGTGAGCGGCTGGTCTAATGAGAGCGCCCGACTCAAAACGTAAGGTGGAATGTAGTCAAATGTCTCATTTACAGTAAACCAGTCTCCAAAGAAGTCTTTCTGAAAATACTTCACCCCCATCCATAAAGTTTACATTCCTGTCTTACTACATAGTAAGTGTTCTTGGATGACTTTTGTTGGTTATGCGTTTTGGGGACAAAAGGGAAATGAATGTCACTACAACAGAATGTTTGCTCTTAACTCACAGGTCAAATGTCCCTTAGTTTTCTTTTTATTTAGATTTCTAACACTTGGTAGATTAGCCAATTTTAGTGAAGATGTTAAGAGATTTAGGGTTTTTTTTTTTTTTTTTTGTAAATAGCTTATTGCTCATTTGAACAAATAAATAATATATAGGTGGGACCCCCACCCCCATGGAGAAGTTACTATAGATGGCTCTGAATAAAAGCACTTATTTGCTAACAAGCCTGCTAACCTAAGTTCAATTCCTAGGACTACATATGATAGAAGGAGGGACCTGACCCCTGAAAGTTGTCCTTTGACCTCTGTACCTGCACACATAAGTAAATATACAAATAAATATAACTTGACAAACCTAAAACAAATGAAGCTATGAGTATTAAATTAAAAAAAAAATGTATCCTGTTGGAGGTGGTGAAGCTTGCCTGTGATCCCAGGATTAGGAAAGCAAAGGCAGGTGGATCTCTGAGTTCGAGGCCAGCCTGGTCTACAGAGTAAGTTCCAGGACAGCCAGGGCTACACAGAGAAACCCTGTCTCGAAAAACCAAAAGTACAACAACACAAACTGTTTAGAAATTTACAAGAAAAATGATACACCAGTACTTACAAACCCCACTTTCGAGTTAGCAAACACACCAACCTTATTTGCAAAATAAATAAATAAATAAATAAATCACACACACACACACACACACACACACACACAAATATATACACATACACACACATACATAAATACATGCCACACACACACACACACACACATCTTTACAATCACAGAGGTAAAAAGGGTAATGAGATGCTAAGACAGTTGTCACCTTCGGAGACATCATTATTCTCATATGGCCCTATCTCAGTTCTAACTTATAAACACACAGTCGCTCTCTGATGCAAACAAACTTCCTGGGTGAGGAAAGCGACACTTGCCTGTGTCTATATGGGTGAGCACTTAGAATGCAATCAGAATTATACTGGCTTAGGAATGAGGCAGCAGTAGGCTCTCCCCTAGGTACTGTGACCCCACCAGCCATGGACATTTGGCTAGGTTTACAGCAGCAGGCATGGATTCCTTCCGACTGAGCAGACCTTAAGACCAGTTAGATAGCTCTTAGCTATTCCCAATATGTAAGTGCTACAAGAACCCACAAAGGGGGCTGGTGAGATGGTTCAGCAGTGAAGAGTACTGACTGCTCTTCTGAAGGTCTTGAGTTCAAATCCCAGAAACCACATGGTGGCTCACAACCATCCGTAACAAGATCTAACGCCCTCTTCCAAAGTGTCTGAAGACAGCTACAGTGTACTAACATATAATAAATAAATATATCTTTTTTTTTTTTTTTTTTTTTTAAAAAGAACCCACAAAGGAATATCAACTCTGTGCATACAAACCTGGACGCTGATGTGCTTTGTGGAAACTATAAGCCACTTGGCCTATTTTATAGAAACTATGGCTCAATTACCATAGACATTTAACCTAGTCTGGAACTTGTCCTGCATGGGCCTGCCTGAATGGGGATTATAGCTGCCCTGCCACCACACCCACTTAAGATGTCCAACTCACTGGACAAGTGTTGGCTTCGGTCCTTCCTGTGTTTATGTGACTCACAGAAGGTTTCTGACAAAACCCTGATTTTGTGTTTTACTACACACTCTCTTTAAACTTCACCGTGCACTAACATCAGACTTGGCTGGTAGCAACGGTACATTCTTCCTCACAGGCATTAAGCATGCAGCCATGTTTGTTAAAGCATACGCATTGCACTTTGTCCCTGAGGTAAACACGTTTTCATGAAATGACTGCAGCTAATAGTTTTGGAGCTTTGGTCCACAGTTCCCAAGAAGTGTGTAGCAGGAGACTGGTCAGAAAAGCACTAGCCACCTGTCTGGCAATGAGTTTGAAATCCTCTCAGTGAAACGGTGTCTACCAGGCCCAACAGAGTTTCAGTGTTACACTGAAATGCCTTAACTGCTCTGCTGGTCCGTACTACCTTTGAAAGGTTCAACATACACTCTAAATTCCTTTGGGCGCCATGGGCATAATTATTCCACAGTCTCAATGGTGCAGAGGAAAGAACTGGTGAGTTTTATGAAATGCAGTGAAATGTGATTGTCACTAGTGCTCAGCTCAGTTTGTAGACCGTCCCTAAGAACCAGGCTTGGCTTCACTTTGTAAGTCCTCGGGCCCCAGCTGGATTCTCCTTAGGACCATATTTTATTCTGATTACTGTTCCATCAATGCCTGGGAGGGGAGAGGCGCTCCAACCTCTCCTCTGCTTAAGTCAGCCAAGAAAACATTCTGTTGGAGAAAGCAATATGCTAAGAGGCTTGGAAGCCAAGGAAAAACAGAGACACATTGCAAGACAATACATAAACCGGGCGAACTTAGCCTCTCAGGGAGACCATCTTCACTCTCATCAAATTGTGTATTATCTGGCAATATGAATTGAAAACCTATTTATAGAGTAGTCACACTAAATCTCTTATTGCTAAAACAGAAGTAGTAAGGGTCAAAGAATGTGAAATCCTAGGAAACCCACATTTTTTTCCCCCCAAAAGCCATTTAATATACTTTGGATACAGATCACTCTCTTGTCAATGGTTCTTTTGTCTTTCTTAAAACTACATCTGCACAACAACCAGGTCACCTTGAATTTCAAGTACAACACGGCCAATAAATTTAATTTAACATCTTATTATCCATAATTACCATAAACAGGAGGCAGGTGTGACCCTTATTGTCATGCCTGGAAGAACTGAGGACAGACCGGGTTAGTCTGCCTCGCTCAAGGCTACAGGGTTTGAGCAGTCTACAAGCTCAGTAGGAGACACAAATATGAACTGGCTATTAAAATATTATTGCAATCATATGCTTCTTTAAGAATTAATTCCTCCATATCAAGAGAGGTATAGGCTCTATTCATTCACCCCCATCTCTAGGAACGGTAATCCAGCTCTGGATCGCCTATTAGGAGTTCAGAGTTGAATAGAGAACGTCCATTGAGGGATACTTGGAGAGGCAAGTGCAGTCCCATGGACTCTTAACCAGGAAACTCTGGATGATCCAGAGGGAGCAAAAGGCATAGCAAGGACTTAAAGGCAGAGCAAAAAACGAGCAAAGCACTATTGGTAACAAAGCCAACGGGTGATTCCTTAATAGTTGCAAACTAAGGGCAAGAGGGTCTCAGCAATTTTTTTCTTTCAAAATGTAATTAGGGCTACTCCCCTCCCATGGGATTTTCTCTAATACAGTATGCTGCATATCATGAAAGTATTGTAGACATCCAGTGGTGTAATCACTTGTCTGTTTCATTGTTAAAAAGGCAGATTTGGGACAACACAAGGAACGTCCCTGTATTAGTCTGCTTCGTTTTGCTGCAACAAACTATCTAGATTGGGTAATTTTATAAAGCTCAAGAAGGCAGCATTAACATCTGATGGGGGAATTCTTGCTGCACGGCTACATGGTGCAGGGCATCACATGGTGACCGAGTGAGTCTACTGCCTTGCAATTTGTTCCCTCCTTTTCATATTTCTCCCCAAGATAGGGTCTGGCTGTATATACCTGGCTAACCTGGAAGTTGCTATGCAAGCCAGACTATCTTCGAATGTAGAGAGCTGCCTGCCTCTGCCTCATTACTGCTGGGACTAAAAGCATGTGATACCACTTCTTTATTATTTTATTTTTATTTATGTGTGTGTATGTTCATAGCCCTCCACACTAGGGTTACAGGTGTTTGATTGGCTGTTGGATCTGAACTCTAGGACTAAGCATTTTATAACAGCCATAGTTTTTATACTTATATATTGCTCTATCTATCCATCCATCCATCCATCCATCGATTTACTGTGTGTGTGTGTGCGTGTGCGCGCGCGCGCATGTGTATGAGATACATACTGCTAGCTCCCCAGAACTAGTCTGTGGGGACCTTCTTCATTGTTAACTGATGCAGGAGGGCCCAGCCCATTCGGCAACAGCATCTCAAGCCAGGTGGTCCCGGGCTGTATAAGAATCTAGCCAAGCATGAGACAATTGTTTTCCTAGCTGCTACATTGTATTTACAAATTAGAACATGTCAAGACAGCAAGTCTTCTCCTTAGATAATTTTCTTAGTATTTCAAACACTCATAGTGCTCTGAGTTCAATTCTGGGAAAATGCCACAACCCTAAATACTGTGGAGGCTGAGAGAACAGAAGGGGCATGTGGTGAAGACCAGCCTGGGCTATATGGTGAGAATTTGGCTCAGTAAAGAACAAAAAAAGGATCAAGTCATTCTAGTCTACATAGTGAGTTTGAATGCAGCCTGGGCTACTTCAATTCCTGCCTCAATGGTGGTGGTGATGATGGTGGTGGTGGTGGTGGTAAGGATGATGATGGTGATACAAAGGGCAGTGCTCCACATGTATTTGCTGTCACTACATGAAAACATCTGACCACTTCAAATTTCTGTTCCTCTGAATTGGCATAATTTTATTTTAAACTAGTTTTAATGCTTCAGGGCACTTTCGATTTAAGATTTCCTTTTTGGTTTTGTTTGTTTTAAAAACCCATTTCTCTGGCCAAGATGTCAGAAGGCCAGCTTTGGGACTCAGAGCACATTTCTGGGGCTTCTGCAACCAGAAGGCCTGCAGCAAGCCCAGCCAACCACTGCTTGTTAGAGCAAGGCTTTGCTCTACAAGCTACAAGGTGTTCCTGGATGTATAACTGCTGGGAAGTAGTCAATGCCTGGTTTCCTATACTTTGACTGCACCCAGTACTGGATTTCTACTGTAACAGGAGTTTTATAAACAAGTCTCCTAGACACACAGCACAAAGTTTCTTTAATAATTGGACCATTAGTCGCAACAGTTGTGGCATTCCAAAGCCAGGCTAGAAGTGCAGGAAGCTTGGGCTGTTGAGGTAGCTTCGTCACCATCTTTCCTTTGACTGTTCACGTTTCTGGTGCTAGAGAGCGAACCCACGGTCCTGCATGTGTATCCAAGCTTGCCAACACAAACTCCAAAATTCTTTTTACTGCACCTACTTTTGCCTCCTGCTTATTTATGACAGGCGTTCAACGTGTTGATATACCTAGCACCCGATGCAAACCGCTCAAACAGTAAGATGGTAATTTATTTACATATCACCTAGAGATCGTTGATGAGATCTCCCTCACTCTTACTTTAGAGTAAGGAAGGAACCAAAAAGAAATATATATATATATATATATATATATATATATATATATATATATTGCACTGTGGGGGCTGTTCGGTCTTTCTGTCCCAGAAGTAAGTTGGGAGCTGTAAGAAGTTTGTAAATATCAACAATGTGGAGAATTATTTTTTTAGCAACTGCCTTTCATCCAACAGGAGACAATGGAATCTAACCACCACTTCTTTGTCTGCTGTCTTAAATGGGATTAGAAAGAGCCTCAAAGAAAAACAGGAAGAAAACCCACTGTGTTTATCTTCCTCTTTCAGACCTCTTCTGGTATCTCCTAGACTACTTGGCCTGACTCCTCCATCACGTTGGGTGTTTACTAAAGCACCATCACATCTACATCAAAAGAGATGGTTCCAAACACCAGAATCTCTACAATTTCAGGTCTGTGTGTGAGCTGAGAATAAACAATCAGGAGATACTGACTAAACTCAATATTCTTATTGGATAGGGTAGGTAGTAAGTTCCATGACTGAGGAAATGAAGGAAAGCGACACACAATAGGATTAAAAACAGGATAAAAACACTTTGAGTAAAACATTTTAACATTTTGAGTAAAAGCAGACATTAAATGATGAATTGACAGGCTAATGGCCTTCCAGGGATTTGGGGGGAAGGAAATGATCCTATTGGAATGGCTGGTAAGAAGGTTCTAGTCACAATAGACATTGTAAACACAACGAGCCTGGAGGCCCATTAACATGTTTGTGGGTAAAGAAAATACAGTAAGATCTTCACATTAAAGTTTTATTCAAAGATAAAGGAGAGTGAAATCATGTTGTTTGCAAGACAATAGCTAGAACTGTAGATTATCATGTAGAAGTGAAGTAAACCAGACACACACAAAAAAGACAAGTATTACATATTTTCTGTCTTCTGTGGAATTTGGTGGGAGAAGGAAGGGGGGACCGCTGGGTATGTGGACAGGGAAAGGGAGGAGGTGGGAGGGGATCTAAAGGGCAGTAAAGAGAGAATACGATACACTACATAGACTACACTACACTGCACAGAAATGTCATATGTAAAGAGGACCATGGCAGGAGGGCAGGGATGCTAAAGAGGAGAACAGCATACAGAGTGATTTGAAGGAGAAATGGAAGAGGGCTTATAAGTGGGGAGGGAGAAAAGATATCTAGAAAGGAAGAGCTTGGAAGAAGGGATAAATAACACTAAGGATACTTGAAAAAGCCATAAAATCATATTATTTTACATTTAGCTAAAATTGTGTACAATACATAATTTTATACTCAAATTTCATATTGAGTACATGAGTATGTACACGCCACAGACTAACCAAAAGCCTTCACACCAGCCATGAGGATTCTTCTTTCCAGTTGTTGGTTAGGGGAATACGAGAAAATCCCCAGACAATACAGGTGACTACTGTTACCCTCTGTGGTGCCCCAGGATTGGCTGAAGACACCAAACACTGAAGACAGAACGTGGGAGAACTGGGCTGGATCTGATCCAAATGTCATCCCCTGGGGGGCTAGCTTCCGTAATACTATAAAGGGCTATGCAAGCTGCCAAAAGAGGAAAGCGGTCAATAGTCCTATCCAGCTGTGAAGCGTAGGCACCCCCACTGCCACCAGGTATGACAAATATCTCTAAAAGGTGCAGATGTGACATTTACATCTCAGGGATAACCAATAACTACCTAATTGGAAATTAAGCAGAAGAGACATCTAGCCTGGCACTGAAAACATTAGCCAACCTGCGGTAAGCAGGGTCATAGATCTTACAGAAGAACCTAATACTGCCAGAGTCTTAAACTATTCCAAATGCTTATCCTTCTTTCAATAGATTAGCATAGCTCTTGAACCTTATCAAACATTGTTCTCTTCACAGCAGACTGACAGCATTACAGGAAAAAAAAATAAAAAAGTACAACTACTTAAATTGCAGAGAATGCCCTGACTGTGAGGACTCCAGCCAGTCAGTACCGCTGCAACACAACCTTTACATCCAAGGCTCAGGGAACATTATACAGGAAGAGACCCAGAGGACCAGGAAGTCTCCGCAAAGATGTAGTCTTCTAGACAATGCAGGAAAACTGTACCTGTGAAACCTTAAAGTATGATAGCCTAAAAAAATATTTAGACAAGGACACCACCAATTGGCATGCCAGTATGAATGAAAGAGATTGTGTGGGGTTCTATTCCTAGATGAAGAGCTAAAAACTGCTGAGAGAGGGAGAATTCGTCTTTCCCAGAGGTGAACACCCTAAATGGTTATCCATAACTAACACACACACACACACACACACACACACACACACACACACACACATTAAATGGACTTAGCAAGTTGCAACTTACATTTGTTTTTCTCTCCCCATCCCATGTATATGTATATGTATATACATACATACACACATACATACATACATACATACATACATACATACTCACCTGTAACAATAACAACAAAGAATAAAAGGTCATGGATTTGAAAGGGATAGTTTAAAGGAAGAAGAGGGAAACTATGTAATTATATTTTATATTTTAAGAAGTAAAAATGATATGGAAATGATGAAATTGCCTTTTTTAAAATTTTATTTATTAATATTTTTGAGTACACTGTGGCTGTCTTCAGACACACCAGAAGATGGCAATGGATCTCATTACAGATGGTTGTGAGACACCATGTGGTTGCTGGAAACTGAACTAAGGAAATTTGGAAGAGCAGTTAGTGTTCTTAATTGCTGAGCTATCTCTCTAGCCCAGTCCTTAGTTTTTAAATTAAATTTTAAAAAATGAGATTTAAGTAACTGGGTGAATTCAAACAAGTGGGTGAAGGGCAGGAAGGAATCTACAAGAGAGGAAGATGAACCGAAGGGTGTGGTCAGCCATCCCTGGGAGTCTGAACATTATCTCTGATTTGCTTTTACTTTGGGACAGAGTGTCAATCTGTGGCCCAGGAACTCACTATGTAGCCCAGGGTAGCCTCTTGCTCAAAGTGATCCATTATTTTATCTCTTTAGTGCTGGGACTGTAAGACTTGACCCGACTCTAGACTGTGAATGCTCCTTGAGTCTGCTCTTGCCCAGGTCTGTACCAGGGGCTTCAGGAAGATACTATGTTTCTTCTTCTTCTGCCTCTGGATAATAAAGCTCAGACCACTGAAAAGACATATTAGAAAAGTAGACTAAATCCAATCATACACTCTATCCTAACAGTAGCAGGGGTATAGGTGTTTTTTCAGTGAAGAGGTAAGGTGAAGATTTAGTGTTATATGAACACATCACACTGGTATCAGGAGCCTACGTTCAACGGAACTAGCCAGGGGTAGTTCTGCTGAGGGGCTCAGAAATGATGCAGAATGCTTAGTTTATGCTAATAGAGAAAACCAGAAGAGAGGTGTATACTGAGATGACCCCAGTGTGGCCACCTTAGTTAATAGCTTGGCAGCCAACCCACCGTGTTGGCTGCCTTCCTCCCTACTACCTATATGTCATATCTGACCCATCATGGTGGCCACAGGGCTGAAAGGAGCCAAAGTGACACCACTGGAAAACGCCACTCTAAGACTCTGTACAAATACCAAGAAAGGAGGTTGACCATCTGTGGTCAGGATGCAGGCTACTCAAGGATGGCACAGCGGGATGAGGAGAAATTGCAGTCTGGGAGCACAGCAGAATGACTGCATGAGGTTCTCTGAAGCGTCCGTGGAATGGGAGCACCCGTTCAGCCTCATCAGCCAGTAGAACAATCAAAAACTCCACATTGGTATAAAGTCTTCCTTGAGTGACATCCATAGCAATGGTATAGATCCATCACACGTCGAGTTGTGTGATCTTCAGTTATTTCACTACTTCATGGGAGCTTATATGTCTTGTTTATGTACCTCTTACTTCTTCTTATATGATGGTAAGACATGTTATCATTATATACTGTTGTTTTCCACACAATGCAGGAATAATCTCCAATGTTTTCCTATATCTTTCTCCACAAGTTCAGACCCCCAGCTTTTAGCTGCTCCTGGGTTTGTTTCCTACTTGGTTTAATGACATTCCACACCCAATGGTCATTTATCACATTCTGATTTTTTTTTTATCGCACACTAGGTCTTTCACCTAGTCTTCCCCCAGAGGGCTATTAATCGATAATCAAGGTGGCTATCCAGTGGAGGATGTCAGGTGCTCAAAGGCATCATAATCCATAGAGTCCTATAGCAGGCTCAGTGGGCCCAACACTCTCCCTGCTGTTTTCCTGTCTTGAGGTGTGTAATGAGAACAAATATACTAAAACAACTAGCAAATTCAAGAAACTGGTGAAAACAGGAAAGCCTTCTTGTAGTCTAGTCATTTCTGCTGTATATTTTGGGTCACATATTTGTACTGAATATGTGTGTATGACTATAAATGTAAACTTAAAAATAAATATGCATCTATTTATAGGACTATAAATATATATGTATATATATATTTATGACTATATTTATATAGTCATATATATCACTAAATATCCATCCATATAGTTATGACTATAAATATATAGTCACATATGACTATACATATATATAAATGTACCATATATGACTAAAGATAGTCACATATGACTATAAATATATACATACACTTTTATATTTCTGAGGTCAATGTTTTGTAACTGGAAGTTATTAAAATTAAATTATAGCAATCATGGATAAAATTAACCATTTTAAAGGATGGAGTTTTAAGTTTTACCCTGAATTTGTTCTTCTGAAGAACTTGTTTCCAGCAAGAGTGCAGAGAAGCGGCGAGGCCAGCGTATTGAACAAAGCCCCCATTTATGTGTTCTGGAGCACTACAATCTTCTCTCTCATCCATTCCACTAGCCCGGAGCGGGGAATTCTCTCCTTGCCCTGGTTAACACACTTCCTCATCTGGATAGCCGTCAACTATGTGATAACAAAGCGCTCAAGCACCAAAATAGCAGCCGCCACATATCCTCTCTGTGACAGTGTGATTTCTTGTNCCTTAAGGCTGTGTCTAGCGCTGAAATCAGAGTCTGTTTACTTCGATCTGGTGCTACATTACACTGGGAGGGATTTAACTCTTCCTTATAAATCCACAGGGGACTTATGGCTCGGCTCTGTTTAACTTAGACTTGGAGAAGAGATTGTGCAGTTCTCTTTGCTGTTGGGCCAGTCATACCACGGATCAAGGCTGTGCACTCCACCTTCAAGACAAGAGAGGATCCAGGGCTGTCTCTTAAAATGCTCAGCGATAACTATGAGAATTGTGGGGTGGTTAATGAGAACAGGAAATTAATCTCGAAGGTTTCCTATCTGATTTAAATGGCTAGTTTCCTCTCCAGTTATTTGTGCTTGAGTTTCAGCCCTTATGAGTTCGGAGTTGTGTAAAACGAAAATTTGACTGGACATACTATGTATATTTAAAGCTTGATTTTCTTGGAGATAATAAGTCAGTTCTTTATTCTTCCCCAATCAGAGAAGGCCACTCAGCCTAACTACCTTCTCCATCTTCTCCAACTCACAAACCAACCACTGAGACAACTCTCCTATTTGGTCTCTCCATTCTCATTCTGAATTTTCTCTTCTTGGCTCCTAAAGCCTCTTAGGAGGGTCTGCCAATTGAAGCTCTGATTCTGAGGTCACTGTCATTCTCTTTCCCTGACTTCTACAAAGCCCATGACAGAGACTCATGGCTGTATCCCAATGCCTGACACAAAGCAGGCACCTGACTCTCCATCGATGCAAGTGTGTGTCGTCATGTTTATTGAGAATTCCTAAGTCATACACACACATATGAGGTTTGTGTTATTCTATTTAATTAATCAATTTATTTATTTTAATTTTAAGAATGAAGAAAATGAGTCCTCTTTGATTTTATACCACCCTCAAAGTCACAAGACTAAGTTAAGTTAGAGATTGAAGTCTGAATTATTGTTACTTTTGTTTCTGTTTGTTCTTTACTTGAGACAGAATCTTGCAACATAGCCTAGACTGGCCACAACATTTTGGTCTTTTTGTCTCTGCTTTCTAACTGTTGGTATTATAGTGGAGCACTAACTTACCAACTTGTAAAGCTTTAAGTTTAAAAAATCAAAATAAACCTTTATATCTACAATAGAAAGCTCGTTTTCCAAATGTTCTCTTACTTTAACAATTTAGCTAAAGAACTGATGTACACAAAAGAATACATGTAGCACATACAAATTACAAAGCCTAAAATAGCAAACAACCCAATTAAAACAAAACTAAAACTAAACAAAAACCAGGCAAAAAGGTTTCAATGTACACCTCACCAAACAGGCAGCCTGTACCATTGGGCATAAACGACTTCCAGATTAAAATAAGCAATCTGACTACATATCTACTAAAAAGGCTAAAATCCACAAGAGGAGCAATGCTGGCTGCTGGAGAAGATGCAGGCACCAGGATCCGTCTTGCCAGGGGTAGGAATGCAAAATGCACTACTCTGTGCCTTAGCTTGCCAGTCTCTTCTCTACTTCCTTCTTTATTTTCTTGGATCATACAATAAGCCTCAGGCTGGCTTGCAACTTACTACGTAGCCCAAGCTAGACTCAACCTTCTGACTTTTTCTTGGGTATAAGAAAAGGTCTGAGCTAGCAAACTGATCCTATTGTGGCAGTCTAAATACTATTTTAGCACGTGAACCAACAGTGACATTTACTATGCTATCAAGAAATTCTCTGTTCATACAAAAGCCCATGTACAACTGTTTAAAGCACCTTTATAAAGAACTGTAAGAAGGGGGCTGGAGAGATGACTCCGCGGTTAAGAGCACTGATTGCTCTTCCAGAGGTTCTGAGTTCAATTCCCAGCAACCACGTGGTGGCTCACAACCTTCTGTAATGGGATCCTTGGTGTGTCAGAAGACAGTGACAATGTGCTGTTATATATGTAGAAAAAAAATATGGAGGTGAAACTATTTTGTATGGTCTCACAAAAGCAGATGTAAGACACTAAGTACTTGTTAGAATCCACAAATAACTGTAGTACAAAGATTAGAAATGGATCCATGCATACTCTAAAAGGCAACCACAGAGTCAAGGGAATACTAGCATAGAAAGCAGAAAATGACAAAAAAAATTCCAAATGTAATACAACATGTCAAACAAACCACCAAAGGGTTTGGGAGGATGGGCCTATCTCTTTGGAAAAGCTGTCTATAAGACTAAAGGCAAAGAGAACTAGGCATAACTTTTTCCCCATAGCGTGTGTGTGTGTGTGTGTGTGTGTGTGTGTGTGTGAGTGATATATCTCACAATATATGCTGATATATTAAAATATATTAACATAAAGTATATTAAAACTGAACACTACTGTGAATAGAGGGTAGATGGCAGGGGTCAGGGTTTTTACTGCTGCAATGCAAGGCTGCAGAGAGGTAGTGTATAAGACTCGTGTGATCTATCTGAGAATGAATCAGAGCTGAAGACGTTAGTATGAACTTGAATTGGCCTACCATAAATACAGAGGATTACATATGAAAATATTTAAAGGAGCATAATCCATATATACATATGGATTACAGACACACACATACATCTTTGCTGTGTTAGCTGAGAGGGCCTAGAAGCAACAATACCTCAGTAGCAATGAACATACTGAGCACTGAGATTATGGTTTCTAATTCTACTGTCCAGTGAAAGAACCCAGGGCTGCTTTTGAGAAATACCTGATGCTAAGACTAGAGATGATTCAAGAACTAGACAAAATGAATGTGGAACATCCTGTAGTGCTGGAGAGTTTGGAAGTGCAAAACCAAAACCAAACAACCCCAAACACAAACGTCACAACCCTACAAAAATGATGGCACATTCAAGAGAGCAAAGAAGCCAAATAAAAGTCTCGTGGATAAAGCTAACATTGAGCAATAGAATAGCACAGTATTGGATTACAGGCCAAGGTACAAAACAAATATCCAGGAGCCTCTACTGGTACAAAACTACCAGAAAAGGCAGGAGGTAAAAACAAAGGATGTCTGAACATAGCAATTTTTTAACTCTAACAAACACCTGCTTGTTACTGATACTGGTAGCTTTGAATAGGTTACACAGAGCACATGGTCCTTTCACCACCATCCTGTATACTTACGTCATTCTAAAATAAAAAGTTGAAATGATTCCACATTGGGCATGTGCCACCTGATCAAGAACAGCAACTTAGGTAGGTGTGATGGTGCTAGCCTTTGATCCCAGAAGTGAGGCAGAGACAGGCAGTCTACAGAGTGAGTTCCAGGCCAGCCAGGAGTACAGAGAGAGACCCTGTCTCAACCAAACACCCACACTCCCCAGGAACTGCAGTAATCGCTGCAGCGTGCAGTATCAATTTTCTGGCTGCATGCCACACCCCTCTTTTTGCCTGTCTCCCCCATTCTATCTAAAATGCAGGCACCCGAATGTTATGCCTATCATTTTCCTTGGTTCTGTATAGTTTAGACAAACATGAATATTGCTCATTTTATGCTTTATGAAAACATTGTTCCTTGTCTGTCCTTCGAGAATTGCACCCGGGAGATGCTGATATCAAAGTTTATCACAGTACTTTGTGTAAGACAAAACGTGGGGAAAAAAATGTTCTGGAACAAGAAAAATAATATAAATAGTATATTTATACAATGAAATATTGTATAAAAGTAAAAGACTGACTACATTTAACATGATGGATACATTTTAGAATCAATACTTGACAATAAAAGAGAAAAAAATTAATTTGATATAGGAGACTCTTCAGCAAATGGCCAGAACCAACCAAAATTTATGGTTTGTTACCAAATTTCTCATTGTTACCTAAATACACTTGTTCTGTTCACTGAACAGCTATTAAGAAAAATGAAAAAGTAACACATAGTTCACATACCACACAATTTGACCATTAAAATGCAGCTCAATAGCCATTACTTTATACAGTTATAATCACTTTAGAATATTTTTATGATATCACAGAGAATCCCCTTATTGGCCATCAAAGGGTATTGCCTACTGACTGTCAGCCTTCCATAAACCTAGGCAAGCATGGACTTTATTTCTTTCTCTCTGAATTTTCCTGTTCTGGACATCTCAAATAGTGGAATCATATGGCAGATTGCAAAAGGCCCCCTTTGCTGTACACGTGTTCAAGGCTCACCCACACCTGCTCCCTCAATTACCAGGGTTCTCTGTTTCACCATTATTTCACAGTCATACTGTGTTACTGAGATCTACGTTCACTTCCCCTTCTGCACCCACTCGTGGGCAGGGGCTACCTCCAAGCACTGTTCATCTCCAGGTTTGTGCAGGCCAACGTACTGTCACAGACTACCGACCGGAAGTGTCACATTAGACAATGGGCAGGCTCTTCTCATATTTACCATGGCTGCACTTCTCCCATAAAGGCAGTGATGTCATCGTCTAGAAACAGGAGGAAGCTGGACTGTCTGTTCCAAGTCTGAGTTCACATATATGTACAACAGATAACCTAGCATTGGCAAGTTGCTTAGCCACTCTGTCTCAATTGTGATGATAGGAAAACATAAGAATACTGGTTGGGTTATTAATTTTATGTCTTCTTATAAAACTATAAAGTGGGCATGGTGGCTCATACCTATAATGTTAGCACTTGGAATACTGAGGTGTGTGTGGAGGGGCGGTGGGAGTGGGGAGTTGCTGTGAGTTCAAGCCACCCTGTGCTACATAGTGAGTTCCAGTCCAGCTGGGACTACAGAGGAAAACACTGTTGACGATTGATGATGGTGATGGTGATAGTTGTGTTTATTATTCCAATAGCAAATGCCATAAACAGGTGGATCAAGGAGCAGAACCTGAAGGAACATCTAACTCGCCTCCTTTGCTTTGCCTGATATGCAGACACTCTACATGTTAAGTTTCAATCCATGTGTATTCTGTAGTGTTCAGCTCAATGAAAGCATGTTGACTGACCTCCTCAAATGTTTATCGTTTCTTTGCAGTACACTCAAAATTCTTTCTTCTAGATCCTTTGAGACAATGCAGTATACATCTACTATATCTATAGTCCTCTAATTAAACTTTTCATTTCACAAACGATTTATCAGACACAGTGAAGTTAGAAGAGGGGCCAGGTGGCACCTGGCCTCTCCAGGAGAGGAAAGACCACGCACTGCACAGTACAACTCACTTGATCCTGAGTCCTCGTCCCTGTTTCTCATCAGTGGGATATCCCTGGACACAGGGCTGTATTTCCTCACTAGCAATCCCCTTGGCATATAGGGCCATAGATACCAAGACCAAGGTCTAAGACAGAGCTGGTACCATGCTGATGGGAAGAGTAATGAACACACAGAGAGATGCCTCAAGACATGAACTAACACACAAGGACGACCTGATGCAATCTCACAGGAACTGACAGACAGGACAGTTTGTTTTTTCAAGGCTCCTGAATTTCAGAAGTGGAAACTTAAGAGTCAGTCGGAAGTAGGAGTGGAGCTTACACACACTAGAGAAATAATGTGGACTCTAGAGGGAAAGCCAGGGCAGGTGACCCTTCATGTCCTTCCCCATCTGCTTCTCCATGGACCGCACAGTCTGCTCTGTATGACTCTCCTGGAGCAGACCCCACAGAGACAGACATTTTCTCTGGAGTTCCTAAAAACCACCATTTGTCCTTAAAAACAAAACCCGGTTATGCCAGCAACTATTGAAATGTGACAACACAGTCAGCAGAGGACTGGGCAGTGGCTTAAAGGGAACACTGCAATTCCTACAGAAGTACCTTGTGGTAGGTTTCAGGGTTTTGTTTGTTTTGATCTTTTTGTATTATTATATCATCATCATCATCATCATCATCATCATCATTATTTTTGAGACAGGGTCTCTCCATGTAGCCCTGGCTGTCATGAACCTCACAGAGATCCACCTGCTTCTGCCTCCCAAGGGCCAGGATTAAAAGCGTGCACCACCACCGCCTGGTGCGTTGGTGTTTTGAAATTTTCATATTCAACATAGGGTATAATTTCCAACTGTCAATTTTTTGGATGGGCTTTTAACTAGCTATCAAAACGATGGCATGTTCACTTCATCTCTTGGTTAGAAGACAGGCAGGTACTGATACTGCAACATTTATGATGAATTATGGACACGGAAAACAAGATCCTGTGAATATACTACAATATATATGTAGAATGAAAGAAAGACTATAGGATGGTATAGAAAAACATACAAGTTTTGGAGATGGTTACCTTAATGACAAGAATGGAACAGCAGAGCTATTAAAAAACGGACGTCGGGCGAATATAATCCATCTCATAAAATACTGGAAATAAACTGCCTCACTGTATCCTTTCTTAAAGGGTCCACGCCAGTTACTTGGCTCCTTGTATTGAGTCACAAGTCTCTCCACAGTGTATACGGTATAGAATTTAGAACAATTTACTTGGGTTTATGGCAATTTAGAGCTTGTCCTTACTTCAACTCAAATAACAAAAACAAGTAACTTTTTCAAGCTATTGCTTTTCAAGCTATTTCATGAATTAAAAAAAAAAAAAATCCAACAAGAACATTAATACGTAATGAGGGGAGTTAACAGAGGAAAGGAGCCGGCTTCAGGAATGAGAATGGGAAAGTTCACATTCCTTCCCTGGGATATCATGAAAAGAAACAGCTGGAAGGGAACACAGAGGCCCCAGGAGCAGAGGCTGGCAACTCTAGAACCAGCTCCGTCAACTAGTTCCTCTCAAGCAAGTACCTTGACTTCCCTTGTAGATGTCTAGTTGGGCAACCCTCTCTCCTTCGTACTTCTAGGTGACAGTTGAAACATTCTGCACAACTTCAAAAGGAAGTTCCCCATACACAAAGCCTTAGATGCTAGGAATAATAATAATAATAATAATAATAATAATAATAATAATAATAATAAACAATACACTAAGCTAAAAACGGAACCGCTGATAATAAACATGGTTCATTGTCGGGGATTCCTAGGGTGCAGTGTGTCAATGAGTGCAACTGGCAACATCTTCAAGGGGCAGGGAGAGGTTGGCGTTTCTGTGGCTTCACAGACATTCCCTAGGAAATACGAGGGTTTTGTAGTTGGTTTCCCCAGCATTGCCAAACTGTTGGGAAATGCATAGCAGACCTGGAGAACACAATGAGCTTCCTGTGTTCACTAGACCCCCCCTCTGGAGCATCAAGCAGTAGTCCTCCCCCAGGAGGCTGAGAGGTCATCGACTGGGAAGGGATGCAGCTCTCTCACTGGGTACAATCGGGACCAGAGAGGGGCCGATCCTGGACAGAACTGATTTTTCTCCCAATTCTGGTGTGGAGGGGTGCTGATGTGTAACGACAGACTCCAAACTCAGTACCGTGAACTCATGTCTCCTGATGTTTCTCTTGCGACTGTCGAAACGAGTTAGAACAACTCATTATTTTCTTCACCCAAAGGGCTTGCCTGCTACTTCTTGTTTTTATCTCAATTAATTTTATATCTGCTGGACTAACACAAATTACCACTTCCCTGTCTTGCACTTTTGATTTAAAAATAAAGCTAATCTGGGAGGTGTTTAAAGCTTTATTAATATTTATATGGCCATTAGAGGTGGCTGTGATGTTAACAAGCTTCTTTTTAAATTAGCATTTCTCCCTCCATGGCGCTCCTCTGGGCTGTGACATTCCTGTTCTGACCACACCATTTTTAACATTTTTCTTAGGGCACCAGCGGAATCTTGGAGGGTCACAGAGAAGCCGGTTTGGGTTTTCCCACCATTTATCTTGCCCACTCTGCGGAATGAGTCAGGCCTGTATAATACATTTCTTTTTCTCGAGCTCTCTCAGAAGAAATTCAGAGGTAGCATTCTGATTCACAAATGCAGACATACTATGTGAGGATCATACACTAGTCTGGCCAATTTTCTGGCCAATGTGGGCAGTTTTCCGCCATTGCGATAAACAAGAAGAAAACTGAAGATAATCACCGTTGGCTTATCATAAAGGGAGCTATTTCTATTATGTTCCGTTGTGGCTTTTTTTGCCACGAGAATATATGTTCACCTGGTTTCTTTCACATATGGCCTAAAGCCACGCTGGTCACCCTCTAGCTCCTAGTTAGATCCAACTTCTGAGCACTTAAAAAGCATCAGAGAGTGTCTCAGAGAGAAAGAGCGCAGACAGCAGTTTCTAACTATGCTTAATGTCAATGTTATGGGATTTATAAAGGCCAAGTTAAAGTACAATTAACGAGTTATTTAAATAATAATTAATTAACCGAGTTTCACTTCTGGTTCTTATTTTCATGTGATTATTAGGAAATGTAAATGAACAGCACGGCTCCCGTTTGGTGCCTGCATAATATTTGGACAGCACTGGGTAAGACGAACAAGGAATATGAGTCAGAGTTTTACTGTTTCTTGGAGCCAGCATCAGTGAGACGCATTCTTTGCCGGATGCTCTGCATGTACGACTTCCAGCATCACAGCAAGGCTCACAGGCTACACCTCTGCCTTTTGATAGGCGTGAGCGAGCGTGCTTCTGGTGTATGTGTTGACCTGACTTCAAAAGCTGCCTGGGATACGAACAAGTCCATGTCTGCATGCATCCAAAGCCTGAATGGTGTCTCCTGTGCTGAGGTGATGATGGCGCTCAAGGCCCAGGAGGTGAAGGAGGCTCGGCTCTCTGTGAGCCAAGGAGACCTGGTACTTCCTTAAAGGGTACTTGGGCAGTGTATGTTTTATCTAGTCTTGCAAGAAACCTAGGCTTCTATCTGCTAACAGAAAAGGTGCAAAGATAATTTAGTCGACCCAGAATATATACTAAAAGAAAACAAATCTAACTAAGGGGCCAGCAGGATGGCTCAGTGGGTAAAGGTACCTGCTGCTTAAGGCCCAGTCTGATGAACTCAGTTGGATCCCTGGGACCCACATGGTAGAAGGAGAGTATCAACTCCTGCAGATTGTCCTCTGGCCAGATGAGCACCGTGGGGCCTGTGCACAGGCATGCGCCCCCTCTTGACAAACAAATCAATCAATAAAATGTGAAAATCCCAATGAAAAATGTATATGCCTAAAAGTGTCACTTAAAATGTTACTTGTAAACAATTCAGCAAGAGACTAAAAGTGCTGATTTTGATACTTCGTTAATAGAACACGTTTAGAAGACTACAAATTCAGATTATAGTTTTATGCATATACTTGTAAAATAAGCTTCTTATCAGGAAAGAAAACTAGCGGGGAGCTTTTGTTTCTAGTAAATCTCATATTGGAGGAGGTGCAGATTTGACCCTAAGGGAACATTTGCTACCGTGGGGACAGACTATTGATTACTGCAATTTAGGGGGTGCTGATGGCACACAGAGGACCCCTGCAGGTGATGCTTAGAAGCGCTTCCTGTAATACACAAGACATTGCCACAAGCAGAATTTTTGGCTTCAAAATGTCAATAGTGTCAAGACTAAGAAGGGTAAGTTATACTAATTACAACTTATAGGTACAAATTGTAAAGTTATGGCTTTGTACTTTGCAGATTTTTAGGACATATCATCTTAAAGAGCAAAGGATAAAATAAAAACAGAAAAACTAACTAATGGAGAGAAAACATAAAACAACTGTCTTTCTAAGTCTGGCTTA
The DNA here is from genome assembly GCF_900095145.1 of Mus pahari. NCBI lineage: Eukaryota > Metazoa > Chordata > Mammalia > Rodentia > Muridae > Mus > Mus pahari. The sequence goes on along the minus strand of NC_034600.1, from coordinate 44,224,803 downwards.
ATTCATTTAACTTGAGTCTACCCAACTGCAAGGTAAGTTTTTAAGTCTAAATAGATTCTTTAGAGCACAAGGATTTCCTATGCATCTCTAACATCCTCACATAGATGTCTTACACCCAAGGATCGGATCAGGGTGATGGAGGAAGGCCTACTAGGGTAACAAGTTCCTTCAGAATACTTAGATGCACTGCAAACTCTACCTTAAAAAGATATATGGAAGCCGGGCGTAGTGGTGCACACCTTTAATCCCAGCACTCGGGAGGCAGAGGCAGAGGCAGGCGGATTTCTGAGTTCGAGGCCAGCCTGGTCTACAAAGTGAGTTCCAGGACAGCCAGGACTACACAGAGAAACCCTGTCTTGGGGGTGGGGTGGAGGTGGGGATATATGGTGACTGAAGAGATAGTTCAGTGGTTAGGCACACCATTCTTTTAGAGGCTGGGGACCTGGGTTGAACTTCTAGCACCCACTTAGCACCTCTCAACTGCCCATAACAACTGCTCCAGGGGAATCCAACACCTTCACAGAGATGTGATTGCAGACAAAACACCGATGCACATTTAATAACTGAATGCATTTTGTTTTTTAAAGGACATGTGGATGAGGACTTGACCCAATTTGCTCCTCTCCTTGCTGATGGGGTGACTTGACCCTGGACAGAAAACTGGCACATCCTTCATTGCTGGGACAGCATTTGCTAAACATCACAATATCTGTCTCTCTCCTCTGAGCAAGCTGTGCTTCCAGGATGTTATTATTACCCAGGCTGACAAGATATGCTGCTACTTGCACTGCATTTTAGGAAAAAAATAATTTTTTTTTTTTTTTTTTTAGCAAATTACTTCAGTAATTACATCACAGTGAAGAGAAACATGGTCATAAAGCTCTCGCTTCTGAAAAGTCTGTTAGAGGGCTGCTCGTTCTGTGATGCTGAACCACGTGCATTAACACTTGACCCGAGCGCACCTCACGAGGACAACTATCATGCTGTGCTTTGCAGGCATGGCAGCGTTTAAAATGTTTATACACTCATTTCCTTTAGTTCATTCGATGCCATTTAAAAGGGCATTTTAGAATGAAAACTAAATATCTGCAAGACATACCTATGTAAGGGAAATTCCTTCTACGGCAATGAGGTCTAGTCACTCTATTGCAGATGCCTGTGTTGTACATTATGCAAATAAAGAAAACTCCAGGCCTCTTGGTGAATATTCAGAACGACCAACAAGTCAGTTTTCTCCACGGAGCGCCACCCGGCCTTTGTTACATGCAGCTAGCAGCACACTGCCTGGTAAGAGGGTGCCTGCGGAGTGACTGACAGAACACTTAAATAATTTCAGCTCGGACTCCCCATGCTCCTGCTACTCCTCCTGACAAGAAGCCTTAGTTAGCCCAGCTTCTTCAGTGTCAGTCCAATAGATGTACACTCACTCGCTCAAACTTACTAGCTGATCCACTTTCTTGCATGTTCCTCATTCTACCTCTGCAAGTAATACCAACACTCCTTGGTATTACAAGAGATCTAGTCTACAAAATCGTCAGCACTTCAAGGGTGGAGACCCTTTGTTTGCCGACCCCATCATCAATATGGAGCTAGCCGGTGAAGAAAGAATGGTTCAGAGACCTCGTCTATAGGTACGCAGTTAATACCGTTAGTACAGGGGTTGGAGAAGGAGTCAGTCAGTGGCTCAGGTGCTAGACAAGCACACCTAGAGAAGCAGGACATGGGGAAGTATAGGCTGTGGTGGCAGTGCCGACATTGGGGATGTGGTGAGAGGAGGACACTAGGGCTTGCTGGCCAGCATGACTAAAACAGCCAGCTTCACATTCTGTGAGAGACTTCTCCTCTCGCTTCAAAGTAAGGCAGGGATGAAAAGAGGAAGACACTTCAAAGCCCACCTCTGTGCCCTGCGCTCATACCTGGGCAACCCCCAACATTCCTGCACCCACCCTAAGTGTTAGAGCCAGGTTCTGAGCCCAGGGAGACTGTAAGCCATACTCTTGCCGTTTTATCAAATGTGAGAGAGAAGTGGGAGTGGAGGTGGAGTATGGAAAAACACCAGGAAGCACAACAATACTTAAACAGGTATAGTTAAATGTAAGAAAGTTAAGATGTCCGTAATCAATGAGAAACAGAAAACATAATTTAAGAACCCGACTTGGATGATTTGGCATGCTTAAAAACACTCATTGAGAGGGAATCCATCTAAAGATTCAGGAAAACCAGCCAGGGCCATTTGGGCTATGCAAGATGGAACTTCTTCAGGGGAGGGACTACCTTCTGTCTGCTTCCAGACCTCTGCAAAGTTGCCGTAAGGATGAATGACTATACAGTGCTGTCCTAATGGAAGGGGCTCTTGCTCTAATAAGCCAGGTGATACAGAGCGTGTAATAGTTAAACCGGGGCATGGACTGTACTAATCAGGTAAGATCCTATAGTAAATTTATCCTAATTTCCCAAAGAGAATACAATGAAATGCTACCAGGATTATGGCATTGTGTCATCTACTGTAATGAGACCCCGGATAGCGTCTCTGTGTGACATGACGATATTAGAATTATTAGAAAGCAATTGGCGGAGTGGGTTAGAGAGTGAGTTGTGTGTGAGCTGTGTGTTGAGGTGTCTTGTCTACTCTCAGCTCTGTCGCTGCTTAGTGGGTCACCCCTGCCAGCCGTGCAGTAATGATGCACATCTCACCGAGTTATCAGTGTAATGCCGAGAGTCATGCAAGGCAGCTAAACAGTACATAACCCAATATATGTTCCTTCACAAGGCTATACTAACGTAATATTCTTTTTTAAAGAATCACGGAGGTTTCTCTTGAAGATAAAACAACAAGTGGAAAATTACTAAAAGTAAGAAAATGTGTAACACTGATTACATCCGGTGAGTCTGTGGTTTAGAGCATTTTTGTTACTTCAGAAGCATTGAGCTACAGTCATACAGGCTAAGAAGGCAGAGAGGACTATGGTACTATACTCGTTACTGTCCTCCTAGAGGCTGTGTGTCCCTGTCTATCATAAGCCACACTTTTACATATGGACAGGAATACATTTTTTTTTTTTTTGGTTTTTCGAGACAGGGTTTCTCTGTATAGCCCTGGCTATCCTGGAACTCACTTGGTAGACCAGGCTGGCCTAGAACTTAGAAATCCGACTGCCTCTGCCTCCCGAGTGCTGGGATTAAAGGCCTGCGCCACCAGGCCTGGCTAGGAATACATTTTTAATCAGAAAGAAGACCGATAACAATTTGAGCACCTCCCTTCAATTTGCAAGAAGCTGTGAGCTGTTCACAAAAGATTTCAAAATTACAATTAAGCACAAGGGAGGGAATTACCAAGTTACAGTTCATGCGACATCGACATCGGACTTGCTCTCTCTCTCTCTCTCTTTTTTTTCTTGCAAATTTAAACTCATCTTTAACTTTTTAAATGCAGATCCAAGCTGCTACACTCAAGCAGGAAGCCTATCAACGCGCTGCACTTTCCTGGTATTGGAGGGACCAGAAGTTTCTACAGAAGCACGTGAAGGAAAGCAGATACTGAGTAGAAAATCACATCAGCTCGCGCAACAGATATTCTACACGCAGACCCTCCTCCCCTAAACGTCCCAAACTCACAATAGTATTGTTCCTACTATCTGGGCCTCTACCACAACACGGAGCTAGTTTTTATGTTCTCGGAACTGAGTTTCCAGACATGTCTTCAAAAATCACACTGTAGAATGGACAGGTTGGATACCATCAGCCAGAGTCACTAACAAACAGTTCCCCATCATCGGTCCTGCCATCTGTCTTTGGGGCTTTTTCTACACATGGGCTTGGCTGAACAGATTTTTGAACTGGCCAAGGTCGCTGCACAGCTAGCCTGCACAGATGGGGACAGTGGGAAAAACTTAATTGCAGCTGTGGATAAACACAAGCAAGGACACTCCGTTGGCAAACACGCTGTCTAGACATAATGGTGGCAAGGTGTCACCGTGTATAAAAAAACAAGGACACGGTTTCAAGGTAACTTCCTCTCAAGCATAGGATAGTTGTTAATGCAGTGTCACCATCAGGAGCCAGAAATTTCTCCCAGATATTTACATGTTAATTTTAAAACTGGCAACACAGAAATAATAAGACATATACTTGCTGAAATTTTCTCTAGGAAAAGAAGTACCTTCTTCAACACAAAAGAAAACGCCTGGCAGTCAGTATAGTGCCGTATCTCACAGGAAGGACATAAGCACACTCTCAACAAGACACATAAAGCGTGAAAAGAGGAAAAATGTCCTGTTTCCATGTATTTACTTGTTCCGTATTAAGACTGCCCGTTCCTACTGCTTTTCAGAGCAAATGAGTGGTTAGAAACTTAACCTCGTTGCTGTTCCAATGATAGTACTTTGGGTAGACATATATCCTACTCTATACTCTAAAAGAACATCATCCAAATGGGATCCTGGGGAAGGTGGTGACCTCCAGCTTCCCCTTGACATTTAGGGGCCTGGGGGATTTAGATGTCAGTGTGTTTTCTAGAAACTCAACATGTCTGGTCACTGGGGTTTAAAGGCAAACTCAATGTGCTTTGCTTCTGAGAAGTTGTTAACTTTGAAGCAAGCGATCAAGCCCGCACTATTTCAAAAGACTGTTGATAAAAAAGAACATTTAACTGTAACCATACTGAACAGACAGTTGATTATAGAAAGGCATGTCAGTGCACATATGGCAGCCGGATAAATTATGCACATCTGGATTACTTTTGGCAAGAAACATAGCTAAGTGTCTAAAGCCAAGTTTAGCAGTCTGTCACTAACAATATGTACATTTATTTTAAAATGTCAAGGGCTCAAAGTCATATTTTCTATTTCTTCATAAACTTTCCAGCTCTTCCCTGAGACAGCAAACAGGTGACAAAACACAGTGCCCAAACTGCCAAAGGCTGTATAAATAAGGGGTAATTTTGAATTTCTCACCCCATACACAAGAGGACTCGGGGTTTGAAACGAACTCCCATGCTGCCGGAGGTACCAAAATACAGATCTCAAGTAAACGTTTTTTTAACGATTCCCTTCAGAAGTTGCTTTAAAAAAAAAAAATGCTTTCACATGAAAGCACAGGGCAGGAGACAGTATAACCCCCCAGGAAAAGCCAGTGGGAACGGGTTGATGACACTACCCTATCAAAGGAGAAGACCAATGCTTCTGAGATCCTCTCAGATTAAGTTTCCTTTCTCCTATTGCCAATTACTGACATCATTTCAACCCCAAAGACATGTTTTCCTACTCCTAGTCCCCCCCCCTGATTAAAAGAAATGCCAAGAGACATGAAGGTGGCTCAAACTAGCAGGAACAAGAAACTTTACAGTTGGACGTATGCGTATCAGCCAGGTGGGAATGTAGCAGTGCCTGTACATACACAACTCATCTTGATTTTAATGCTGCTCGCCGGTTATTCTAACATTCCAGACTTCTGAACAACTTGAACAGGAATGCCAAGATGGATTTCGGGGACTGGGTGGGGCCCCATCGTCCCAGGTGTTGTCTCCTGATTGCACTTGGGTTGGCAGCAGAGATAAGCCAGAGCAGAACTATTTTGTTTGCAGAATATTCAAACTCCTCAGCTAGCTCTTGAATTTGGCATTTTCATGGATTAGCATTTTCACTATATACAAAATCTAGAGTTTAACATTTTCAAATGATATGTATAGTGGGAGGGGAAAAAAAATCCCATCCTTCATATCGAAAGAACATTCAAACAACAGGCATGGTAACAACTGCGGGACTGAATGAGGAAGAGCACTGTGGTCCGGAGCATTAAGCACCTTACACCTAGGGGAACAGCCAACAATGTTGACTGTGGCCATTATCATTCCTCTCCTCCTCCTTAAGGGACAGGCTGAGAGGAATGGAGTACATAAACCTCAGGCTGCAGATAAAACGCACTACGCCCAGATGAGGAGACTGGAGAAGAATAAAGAAAGAGAAGCATCCAAATGAAAAGATGGCTCTGTGTCTGTCTCTGCTTTTGTGGAGCCTGATGCATAAGGATGCTGGGGCCTTTGGGAACAGCAACCTCTTTTCCAGACTGGCTGCATAACAGTTTGCTACACTGCTAGGAAAAGTCACAAGATTTAGAGCCGTTGGTTTCTACTGCCCATCATTTCAAAGTTTAAATCGATCAGAGGTAGAATCAATCTATTTCCTTCCCAAATTGATCTTCCCTATTTGTCCATACTGTTTGATTTTTAATTGTACCTGCCACAAAAACATTCAGGCAAAAGGTACATACAAACACACTATCTGTGTCCTTTAATCCCTGTATTTTCCAGGCTACAATAAGCCATTTCTGTTAGGGACACACGAGTTCTAGGAACATATGTTGAGTGGACCTTGTATCATGAAGCAGGTAGGCATGGGAAAATCTTTTAACATCTAGCAAACTGGTGAGAAACACTAGAAAACACAAACTAGAGCAGATAGATTACCTCTTAGCATTGAATGGAGAAGACAGGAGCCAGGGGCTCAGGCACTACCACATCATTTTAATGTGTAAAGTCTCCTGCCTGGTTTAAAGAGGGTATTAGGAGAATTCATAATTCAAATGGTCAAGTGAACTTTCACAATGAATGTATAATCAGGGAAGGGTAAACATATTGAGCTCTTCCAACCCCAGAACTGTTACTGCCCTCAGACACATGAGGCTCCATGAGAAAGCTGATGTGCCAGTCAGATGAAAGGCTTCTCCCTACTGAAATACACGTCATTTTAGCCACTATTTCTCCTAATTAACTGATCACAGTGACTCAAGACTTTGTTCAGCCTTTGTGTGAGCAACTCAACCCTTACTTTGAAACAAACTGAAATATAGCTCATGTGGAACTATACAATGGTCATTGTTTATCTGGTGCTCAGGCCACCATGAAGAATGTGGGCTAGGTAAAGAGAATGAGACCTGGGTGCCTCGGGATGTGTGTGCGCTGACTCTGTAGGCTGGTCTTTATGGCTGTTGCTTGTTTGTTTTTCCACGTTATCCCATTTGGCATGTATTTGGATGCTTCAGAGGGTTAGCATGGATATCTAGTGCAGTTCGGGGAAGATACTGGCAGAGAGAGAAATTAGAGGGCTATAGAGAGTGACTCAGTGAAAGTGTGTTAATTCATATACATTAAAATCAAACCCATTATGATACATTCTACTTATTTACTTCTTTTGATAAGACTTATGTTTAGTATTTTAAAATTATTGTGCATGCATGTGTGTGTGTGTGCGCTCGTGCATTTGTGTGTGTGTGTGTGTGTGTGTACAGGTATGTGCAAGTGAATGCAGGTACCGCAGAAGCCAGAGGAGTTGGACTGTCCTGTAGCTATAGTTACAGGTGGCCGTGAGCCTCCTGACAGGGCTCCTGGGAATGGAATGCAGGACCTTTTCGAGAAAGGTACAAACTTAACCACGGACTCCTCTCCACCCCCAAGATAAACACTTAGGAATGACAACACAGACAACCTGTCTTTAATATGATCTTCAGGACAAAATTAAATCAGAATGTAAATAAGAATCTTGTACACATACAGTTTGGCTGGCATTTGTCTCCCTTCCTTTAAATTTTGTTATAGGCTTTCACTGTGCTGCCCAGACTAGCCTCAAAGTTCTGTGCTCAAGTTACAGTCTCTTGAACAGCTGGGACTATGGGGACTATAGAAGCAGATCAATGGGCCCAGCTACTTGTTATCTTGCTTACGTTGGCAGTAAGTTTAGCAGGTCCCAGAGCGTTTTAATTTTGACACTTTAAGGATAAAACTAAACAAAGTGATAAATACCATGATGTTGAATCTATCATAATAGTTGTCTGAAAAAGCCAAACTTATGTGTAAAACATTCTGGTTGTAGACATCACTGTAATTCCTAAAAAGGATTTTGTGCCATAGAAAGCCAACAACTGAGCTACTTTAGGTGCTGCCTGAAGCACAGGTCCTTCCATTGGAATCTGCTGAGGGAGAAACGAATGCTTAGCTTCTCATAAGGTATCGTATTCTACTGTGCCAGGAATATTTCCAGTCACTTGAGAGATACCTATAATGGCACTGCCATACAGCAAATCTTGGCAGAGAGAAATAAGAATATTGATGAATTGTTAATATATTGTCATTAATTTTTGAAGTTCTTCAAATTCTAAATTCTCTTGAATAGAAGGCAAAAACCACAAGCAATACATTCTTCACATTGTAATGATGTTGCAATTGAGGCTGTCTTTGTTACTAGACAAAGATTATGGTAGGAAAGTCAAGAGAACAAGACAGAAAAGATGGCTTCAGAGAAGGTTCTTTACAAGTGTCTCATGAAACACAAAGAGAAAAACCATTCAACTGGATACGTTATTAGATTTGTCTAAGGACAATCACTGTACAGAAACTGAAATAGACCTGCTTATGCCAGGGCAGAATTCCCCAGAAAAGTGAAGTCAGGAACTAGGCCCTATGTTTAAGGAGCTAAATCATTATATGACTTTCCCTCAACAACAAGGCGTCAAGTTCTGAGAAGGTCTGATAGACTAGAGTATGTCAAACACGTGAAAAAAAACTTATGTTCGCTATATCCCAAAGGAAAAATCATGTTCAAACATTTATGGTAAATGTTCCTTAGGGACTCTCATGACTTAATTAACATGGAAAGAGTCTAGAGACTGTTAAAAATAAAAACCAATAAAACAGATATTACCCTTGTAATAGGTAAGTCATTCCAACTCAGATTCTGTCCCAACATTTAGATTTAAATTACAAGCCTTAGTTAACTTAGCTATTGTTTATTAGAATCTTGAAATCTTATTTCAGGGCACTATTGGGTAGAGAAGTTCTATCATACCTCAGACTTTAACTATATTGTATAGGATAGTTTACAATGTATCTGTGAACATTTTGGTAAGTTTCGGAATCTGAGAAACCATTCCTTTCAAAAAGACTTAATTACTAAAGCACTATGGGAAAGCATGCAGGCTAACAATGTGTCTCTTGAATGATTCTAATTTGATTATAATGAATCTAAATACATTCTAAACTAATTATTCTTTTCAAACAATAGCATTTCCAGTATTTAAAGAAACTGCTCTCATAAGAGTCTTTTAAATTTAATTTAATTTGCTCATTCTTTCTAATACTCTCTTAAGGGTAATGGACAAAAAGCAAACAGCTGAGTTGCTCCTAAAGGCCAGACAGCTGGGGTTCTTCATCATCACCGAAGGTCATTAGCTGCTAAGCATCACTGTACCACAGTCAACTGAAAAGCCTCCGGACAGCCAGCTTTTGCTGTGGGTGCACGCTGGTTTGAGTAGCAGCAAAGCGTAGACTACATGGGAAGCCCCACTCACTCACACACTGTGTCATTCTCTGGTAAGCATTCCAGGAGTAAAGGGGCCATGTGAACAATGACCAGAAAACCTTCAAATGACTAATGCATGCTTCAAGGCCATGTCAACCCTCCTTCGGGATGGAGTCTATGCTGTGTGTCCTCAGATGAACATAGGAAGGTATACTGGTAACACCCAGGGTGGTTTTCAAAGTGTTGATCCGTGATAAGTATCCAATGGTCACCAAAACCCGTTCACAGAATGTTGCCCATCTTTATTTCATAAATTATCAGTATTTTTATGTTTATTTTTATATTACATATTATAATTATATATTTCACAATATAAAACATTTTATATCACTTTTAAATGAATTATCAGTATTTTACATAATTCAAAAGAATTCAATTCGTGTACTTCATGAAAATATAAACCTTCATAAAAATATTGACAAATGAGTAAGGGACATTTGGGAAGCTACAATTTTGAAATTTCTCATGACCATTGACAAAACCATGAAATTATCAGACGCAGCCATGCTGGAATCCTAGATGGGCCGATGCCGATTTTATGGCACTATTTCTAGCTCCTGAAAAAAAAAAAAAAAGCTAGCTTTTGTCATCTCATCCCTTTGCAGTGACTTCACCGGAAAATTATGCACTGGAGTTCACTACTCAAAGCATTCATTGTAGAGATGGACTGAAGCCACCCAACCCAAGAACCAGAGAATAAAGAACTGAAAGAAACTTGTATATAACCACGAATCCGAAGACTGAGGTAACAAGCAGAGGCCCTTATGACGTGGTAATGCCGAATTTCACTGTTGGAAAATTATTCTTCTCTCTCGAACAGCTAACTAACATCAACACTCTCTGAAAGTCATTAAAGAATCTTTTTAATTTGAAACATAGGAGAACAAAGACATGCTAATGAGGGAAGAGAGAAGAGCACCCTCATCCCCTCCATTCCCCTTCCCCCCCCAGGCTGCCATTGAGAAGCAATAAGGTGATAGATAAAGACTGGAAACCTGGCCTTGGTGGGGCGGTCATGGGAACTGTTTCAGAACACAAAAATTCAAAAGACAAATGAACTTAAATATGCCTATTAATTTGTTCCGTTGGGATACAAGTGTCCGTTGGAATATGAGCATCTATGAGCCAGGCTGTATGTACGTAAGCCTCTGCATCCCAACGTGCTTTCTGGAGAAAGGCCCCAACTTCACTAGGGACATAGGGAGAGATGCGTGCTCTCTTAGATATATTCTTGAAAATTAAAAAATATGTATTCTTCACATAAGCAAGGACAGTGGCAGGGGGGACATGACAGCCATCACCATGCAGTACAGGATCCACGCTGGCGTGTGATTATAAACTGGCATAATATTCAAGTCATCTAGTCTAGACTGTCATGAGACTAGGCTTTGGCCTACAAACTGCGTGTGTGCAAACGTGTGTGTGTGTGTGTGTGTGTGTGTGTGTGTGTGCAGTTGTGCTTACCTGTTGACACACATGTGGAAGCCACTGGCTGATGTTGTTGGTGTCTTCCTTCCCCCCATCCCCACCCCTCCCCCACCCCTCTCTCACTGGGCCTGGAGATCATCAGTATGGCTAGACTGGCTGGCTAGCAAGACCTGAAGATGAACTGTGTCTACCTCAGCAGCACTGAACACTAGCAGTTCCGTGTCAGCCTATGCATCCAGTCCCCACAGGTGCTCCAGAGCTCAGAACTCAGACTCTCATACGTTGCAAGCCCAGACTCACGGAGCCATCTCCTCAAATCAGAGAAATTCTGTCCCGCACGTTTTTATAGTAGGCATTTGGATTTGGCTATAAAATAATTTGTGCTTGAATCACACCTTCCTTACCCATCTCCAAGGGAAGGGGAAAAAAAAACAATAACAAAAGAACCAGGTGCTGAAAACTAGTTTTTTCTTAAATATTTCTGGAAATCATGTTAAATAATTATGGAAATATGCTGAAACTAAGTATCTGAATATCCAGTACCAGTAAATATTCAGATTTGAAACCGTTGAAATTTTAAACATCTTTTGATTTTATTTATTTTTATTCTATTATATTTGTGTGTGTGTGTGTGTGTGTGTGTGTGTATGTGTGTGCACGTGTGAGAGCTGGAGAGATAGAGCTTAGTTTATCAGGCTTGGTGTCAGGCGCCTATACGGGCCAAGCCCTGAGAAGTGTATTGTTCACAGGAAAATCCAAGCAACTTCTACAGAACTATAGCTTCCAGCAGTGTGGTGCGAGAGCTGGCGATGAACAGCTCTCTTCATTTATTAAATGAACAAGAGCTCTGGAAAACTTTAACATTTCCCTTTAGAAACACCATAATTTCCTGAGGATGTCTAAGACCCAGTGGTCAAGTGGTCACATTTGTGAGGACTCTTCTTCCAGCACACAGAGGGCTGCCTTCTTGCTGAAGGCCTCACCAAACCTATCAGATCAGGACCTCGTCCTTATAACCTTGGGGAGAGAGCTTGAATATACTATTTGGGCGTAACCCAACTCAGTCCATCATGAAAGTCAAATATATTATCCTAACACATGAAAATGCATGTGGCATACAAAGGTTTTTGTGTGTACATAAGATGTGGGTTCTTGGATGTTCTTTCCACTAATGAGCTATAGGATGATTGGCAGGAAGGACTGAAATAGAACATGGCCATCATTCCATTGAAGGACTGATGTTCTAAGGATGCAAGACGTGAACTGAAGCCCCTGATGAGTCACAGTACTCCAGCACTTCTTACTCGGTGAAAATCTTCATCGCAGAGCAGAATTCTTACAAATACAGACCAGCCCAGTCAACCTGTTGTTTGAATGCAAATCATCCATTGTATGTAATAGAAGAAACAGGGAAATGATTCTTGGATATTAAATAGTATGAAAATTCTAATTGGCTTTAGGATGGAATGCAGACCCTTCTGACTTTCCCATATTGGCTCCCTTTAGAATTTAGCCACCAAATACTCAGTACGATTAAATTTTATTTCTTCCAGAGTCACATATGCACATATAGACAGGCACGCATAACTGGAAGGCAAAAGGTCTCAATTTTTCACATTATGATTATAAAAATAAGGCATCATTCCGATGGCAACTGCAATTTGAATACTCTGCCTTCCCCTAGAGGCACTGAAGAATCACAATGTCCATAGCCACTTCTAGCTAAGACAAGGAAACCCTTGCACTGAGATCCCTGGCACTGAGACCCATTAGTCCTTTACCTCTTGCTTCTGAATCTAAATCTCTTCTGCACTTTAAATTCGGAGAACACAGAAGGTTTCATCTAGGGCCTAGTTTAGACACAGCATTCTAAAACCGGTAGGGGGTTAAACGATATGCAAATGACTTTTTAGCATATGCAAACCAATCAAAATTTTCAATAAATGGTATTTTAAGAAACTAAGGAAGGGCCGCTGAAGAACTAGACTTCTGAAAAGATATAGATTCAAGCTACGTTTGCCATTTCCAACTATGGCAGAATACCTTTGTTGAAAATAAGAAAGAAAAAGAAAAAAAAAGGGAGCGAGAAAAGAACAGTGCAGGCCAACAACATACTTTCATATTTTACAGCAAAATATCTAAGGGAAACATAAGGGGGATTATGTAAGCAAAGCAGTCTAAAAGTTCCGATTCACACAATGCATTTCTTTTCCTCGGTAGTTATGTTTGACAATGGGGCTTAATTTATCAAGAAAGAAATAACCAGGCTGTCTCTCTACTGTCAAGAGAACAAATCAAAGAATTGTTTTTCACCAGCAATGCCCTCCAATTAAAAAAAAAAAAAAAAAAAGCAAAAGAAGGGGCAAAGCCCTATGTACTCTGCTGGGCGTTTGTGTAGCAAATACACAGTGCCGCTGTGGCTATTTAAACAATTGAGGCCCATGGAGCTCGGAGAACTTCTAATGCAATTGGAGTCAATTCAATGGTACACTTTAATTTTTAAATGCCTTTCTTCAACATCTTATGCTATGGGGCCCGAGTGCTTATTTGACTAACTCGTTTCAGGGGTAGGTTGTGCAAGAATTAATTGTGCTTTGGCTGGACACTGACAATGGAATGAATTTGAATGTATTTAAATGTGATGTGTATTTTTTTTTTTTTTTTTTTTTTTTTGCTTCAGGTCAAAAGTTTTTTTTTTTTTTTCCCTTGAGAGAATACCTTCAATTATAGCTTAAAAATCAAAGGGGTTGGAAATGCTATTTTTCTTAGTTGGTTGCTTTTAGGAATTCATTTAACATGTATGAATGTTACACCTGCTCCTCACTAATGAGTTTATAACAAATGGTTCTCTGAGCTGTCAAACTTTCAGCTCAGAAACTCCCTAAAGTAAACCACTGATAATAATCATAATACAGGACTATAGCCATGTAGAACTATGGTTTATGCACAATAACTAATGATTATTTTAGAGCTACTGAGAGAGGAGAGTTTTTCTGTTCCAAGGGATGAAAATGCTTCAGGAAAGGTTTATCAGTCTGGTTGTCTTTCAGTATTCAACAAAGATTCACTACAGATAACATAATAGAGGAGAGAGGGATGTATGGAGTTGATGATACAGCTAACCAGATGGCTCAGCTGCCTACATGGAGTCGGAATCCCCACACTGGCCCTGTTTATCGTATAACCAGGGTGCTATGGGAACCAAAGGGCTAAAGACACCCTGTCTCCTCTTTGGGAGGAGTCTCAACTCAGGAAATCAGGAAGTCTTCCAGGGGGGACCACTGGCCCTAGGGCACGTGACTGCATGGAGAGAGAAGGGAAAGTGGAAGTCCTCAGCATAGTCTTGTGCCAGTGGCCTTAGTGAGTGGCCCTGCTGTGGAGCCAAACTTTCACGGGGGTGGGGTGGGGTGGGGGGGGGTTTGCTAGGCCTGCCAGGACACAGTACATTTCAGAATGAGAGCAGAGTCTTACTCCACAGTCGGCTGCAGATAGAGTGGCCGGGTGGAGTCAGGCTATTCTTGGGCTCATCTAATCTTAGAGATCTGGAGACTCTCAGAGGGGTGGAGTGACAAGTGATACTTTAGCTTTAGGGCCACGGCAGTGGTACCGGCTTCCTTGGGAAAAGATCCAGAGGCCGTAACTTAAAGGGATCTATCCAAAGTTATTTGTTCTTTGGAGAAGGTAAGTGCAATTCCTTGGCCTCCTGTTCTGCTACGAGGATGCTCTCCACATCTGCCTGAGAGGGCCCGTAAGCTGCCACTGTTTCTGTATGCTTCCCGATGCCGTGTAGAGAGGCCTCACTGCCCACCCACCCCAAGGCCCCATCTCTCTATGGCATTGGTCAATCTGAACTGAGCAGGTTGGGTTGGGTCCTCTCAGGGGGACGAAGTGCTAATGCTCAGTAACCTTGCAAACATGCGAAGACAATATTGCCTACCTGCCAAGGGTGTGGCACCATGTTCTGGCAGAGGACTACAACTGATTTCACTCATCCAAGCAAATTCTTAGGGTGTAATGGGAGTTGGGAAACATCATTTGGAAGCTGCTAAAGGGATAAACATGATATGAAAATGACTGGGCGGGAGGGGTCACATTTATGAATCCTTGGCGAGGCTGTTTTACGGTTCAAATAGTATTGCTTTGGCTAATGCCTGATGCAATGTATACACAGATCTTACTTAATAAAATAAATGTATGAAACCCGAGAAACCAACAGCCCGATGTTACAGAATAAATGCATCTTGGATATTACATGTGTACAGTGATCAAGCCAGTCGCCTTGAGGGAAGAGAAATGACACAGCTACTATGTGCATTCCCTGAGGAGTTGGGAAACAAAACCACAGTGGACACTGCTTAATGCTATGATCTTCAGAGCACTTGGTAGATGACTGGGGATCCCAACAGATGCAGCTCTGCCAATACTGGCCGTATAACGCAGTTTACCACAACCATCATTTTAGTGTGCTCCCGTTGACCTTGTTCTCTTACCTGCTGCTACAGTTTATACTGATTTAAGTGGTGGTCCGAGGACAAGACATATTAGATACAGAAATGGAGAATGAGCTCTGATGAGCTCTGATAAGGTCATGCTTCTCAAGTGCGTCATTAGTTCCCCTTACTGAATGTGTCCACCGAAATACAGCTTGGTGATGGATACGACAACTAACAGTTCAAGGGGGAAGGTGGGTCCTACGTCGCAAATAGTTTGATGAGAACTGGCTTCAAACACTCAGCATTTGAGTAGAGACTGTTTCGAAATCCCTTTCAGCTTCACATTTTGACCGTCTCAGAACTAAGTAGGTCAAAACACTTGAACTTTTGCCTTGAGATGCAGAACGAGATTCCATTTTCATCTACAGGATGGTCATGGCTTTGATCAACAGCAACAACAACAAGAACTGGCAAATGCTGGGCTAGGAAGGCTACAAATAACTCGCACTTCTTAGTGTTCTGAGGTTGGGTGCCATGGCTTAACTTCAACACTGTGACACTCCAGCTCATGTGACACAAGTGTAGTGTAACAAGCAGTTCAACTGGTTATAACGTCGAGAGTCATAGGCACTTTCAAAAGGCTTCTCTAATTGCTCATTAGTTCTATTTCTTTTTTAAAGGCTATTAACAGAGGACTCACCTCCATGGGTTTTGTAGGAGCTTAATTAATTGTATATAAGATGTGAATTTTAAAAATTCTGATGTGTGCATGATATATGGGCGTGTGCACATGTGTGCAAATATGTAAACCTATGCATGTACGTGGGTAAACCAGGAGCTGACACCAGAATGCCCCCTCTCTCCCTCACTCCCTCTCTCTCTCCCACTCCTTTGCTCATTCTCCCTGTCCCCGTCCCTGTCCCTGTCTATCTCTCTGGATAAAGAATCCCCAGCTAACCCTTGAGCTTCCTACTTGGCTATTTGCACATCTGAGCTCCCTCCCCCAGCACTGAGGATACAGGCGCATTGCTGTTACAGCTGTCCTTTTATGAGGGAGTGAGCGATCTGAATTCAAGTCTTCATGTTTTCCTGGGAAGCACTTCGCCCACAGAGCCACCGCTCCAGCCTAAGATGTAGGTTTTATCAGGTTTCTGGTTGGCAGTACCAGTTGATTGCCACTGTAATGTATTTTATAAACTCTCCAGACGGCACAGTGTCTGTGTGGGAGAGATGGGGGTGGGCATGACAAGCAAAAATTAGACTTCTCTCTACTTACAGTTAGTTAACTGTAATAAAGACTCCAGTAGAGCATGCTAATTTGCACAAATGCACAAACTGGCCAGACAAGCTAGGAATAAAGAAAAATCAGAGTGGGTTAAAGCAATAAGGCAACTGGCTCAACAGTGAGCAGTGACCTGACATTCATTCTTCTTAACTTTGGGCTCGCTCTGCATAAAAAAAAAACAGGAATTCAGTTCCTCCATAGAAAGGAGGTTCAGCAAGGATCTCTTCCAGAGGTCCCAGGTTCAGTTCCCCGCACCTAGATGGTAACCATCTGTAACTCCATTCCCAGAAGATGCAGTGTCCTCTTCTGGCCTCAACACGCACTGAATGCTCATGGAGGTGTTAGCATAAACATCCAGTCAAAACAGCCATACTCGTAAAAACAAATAGAATCTTAGAAAATATCCTACAGGCAGCTAACTTAATAATGTTAAAAAAAAACAGGAGGACAGAGCACAAACCCAGGAGGGAAGAAAGAGGAATTTATACATACAGAGTAAGCACACCGTCATTGTTGCTTCTTGGCTTTTTTGAGACAGTGTCTTTATAAGAAGACCAGGCTAACCCCCCCCATATATAGTAATCCTCCTCTGTGCCAGGATTCTAGGCATGCAACACCATGCCCAACTCACATCTATTCTACCAGCAAGTAATATTCATGGTTTTTATGATTTCTGGTAACTTATACATGTGACTGGTGAGAACCTAAGCTTGATTTCCTGGTTTCTAAACCAAGTCATGAGATTAAACTACTTTAGCCATTCACAGTGCCAGATCTCATCAGCAGTAAGCCTCAAAGCATGCTTGGTTGCGGTTCTGAATTCCCACTTTCAGAAAGTGGTACCCTGGCTTGGACAGCTACAAGGAACAGCAGAGGTGCTACACCACAACTGTGTTTACCGAAAGTATTCTAGTCTGCTAAAGCAGAAGCACGGGACTTGTTTCTGTTGGCACTGAGCAACTTCACAAAGGGTACAACGGAAGAAGCCAGGAGTTGCTGCTACCACAGCTGTACATAACAGAGATGAAACCAGATGGCTCAAAGTAGTAATGAGCAGAATTTTGACACCACTGTGGACATGAGTTGATTGGTTATACATCCTCAGAAATATGATGCATACACTAAACATTTCCCATGAGGATAGCTATATAGTGAGGAATACTGTACAAACTATCAGGACTGCTTTCAAAAGCTAAATGGGAGGGATAAAGACATACAGACAATAGACCTGAATGCAAAATGAACAAGAGGAGAAAAAGACTAATTTATAACCTAGAAACTGCCAGGAAAAAGACGTGATGAATCATGGTCTGGATAGGTCATGTCGGGCTGTCAGATCATGGACAGGTATACAGGAGTGAAATGGCACAGGGTGTGGGAGGGGGGTTGTTATAAAAATCCTTTGGACTGGACTGTGGAAGGCAGAAAGACTGGTGAATGCTCAGTACTGTGAATGAGACTGACCCACATTAGACTGGTGGAGAGGAGACTGGTGGGGGAGGGGAGGGCATGTTTCCTCAATCTTTGCTCCTCTGTGAAAAATGTTTCAGCATCACTGCCAAAGCTGCACAGACAAATCAATTGTGGATGTTGCAAAACACAGAGTGGGTTTTCATCAGTTCTTGTATGAGGCCTCGTGTGCCTCACAGTTACAGAGTAATTCTAGCTTCTAAGTGACAAGAAGCTTCCTAAGATCCTAAGATTGTTGACGTGGGAGCCTGTCCCTGTGTTTCTCACACTGGAGGTAGCCTGTGAATGTCTCCAGAATTAAGATGTTCTTAAACGGTGCTCATGTCCAATCAACTCTTAGAATCAAGTCACTCCTTAAGAAAAAACAACCCCAAGAGAACTTGCAAGTCCAGAGTGGGAATAATGACTTCCAAAATGTAGTCCTAAGGCATTTTCTAAGGACAGAGAGGCTCCTGGAGAGCAACGTGTGAACAAGACGTTAAACATTTCCACGACACATGCAATCCACATGGAGGAGGATGCTATGGCAATAATTACCTGACGCTATCAGAATCTCAAAATACCTCAATTGGGGAAAGCAAATTACAAGGAACTCTTACTTTCTGCTACAGTACTTTCTTTGGGAAGCTGAAACAGCCCACTGCAGCCTATGACTGAATTCATGGTAATTACTATCTACCCTTACGACATCTACTAATTTTTCTTCAACTGTGCTTTGTCTCTCTAATTAGACTATATTAATTCACGGTAGAGAATTTCTAACAGTTTATCTGTAGCTATCATAGCTCATATATGAGGCAATAAAAAAATCGATCACATTAATAAGTTGCTGTTAATAAGGGGAATCACATAATCCTGATAATTATATGAATTTATAGTTATCTATTTAAATTTATTTATAAATTTAAACTTATATTTATAATGCAAAATACAAAAGGACATCTTTCATAAAAACGATAACAAAAACAGCAACAGAAAAAAAAAAACAAAAAAAAACCCCAAACACTCCTAACTTGTCACTAGATTAAAAGCATTTGCCAAGCAAGTGAACAGCCTGCAGTGTGCACGCGAGTCAAAGCATTTGTGCGGGAGCTCTGCCTCCACCAGCTACAAGGCTTGAAATCCAGCACTGCCCCAAGTCATCCTGGAGAAACTGGTTAATGCAGGAAGACAAGAAAAACTACAAGAGTAAGAGAGAAAATGACCAAAACAAACTTCTCTTTGAAATGGAATTAGTACTTGAAATTAACACAAATATACAGTAAATCACAAGGATCTAGCAAGTTTACTGGCTGTAAAAGTCAACATAAAATGCAAACTTGTTATAGTTAACAGCAAAAAAAAAAAAAAAAATCAGTCACAAAAAGTCACTTTGTGCATGAAAGCTGGTTTAAAATTTAAAGGTAACTAATAACAATTGTGGTGGTTTGAATATATTTGCCCCACAGAGAGCGGTACTGTTAGGAGGTGTGTCCTTGTTGGAGGAAGTGTGTCACTGTGGGGGTTGGGGCTTTGGAGATCGCCTATGCTCAGGCTCTACCCACTGTGGGAGAGAGCTTCCTCCTAGCTGCCTGAGGATGCCAGTCCCTGCTTGGTTGCCTTCAAATCAAGATGCAGAACTCTCAGCTCCTCCAGTACCATGTCTGCCTGGACACTGCTATGCTTCCTGCTATGATGACAATGGACTAAACCTCTGAACCTGTAAGCCAGCTCCAATTAAATGTTTTCCTTTATAAGAGTTGCCTTGGTCATGGTGTCTCTTCATAGCAATGGAAACCCTAACTAAGGTACCAACCATCAGCAAACACTTGCAAAAAAGGAAGTTCTTACCTACCTAAGAAAACTTCTTGGAAGTTCCTAGTAGGCTTGGTTTTGTGTACTCTGAGAAACGGCTTTATGAATATATCAGACTTACTCAGAACTATCCTTAGCAGTGGTGTTTACAACAACCAAACAATGCACAATGCCCACTATCCATCAACACAGGAATGGACACATATATTTTTAAGCCAATAGAATATTATACAACAGCAAAGAATGATGCACAGTATAATCACATATGAATCTCTAACAGCTAACGATGAACAAAGCTAGATCTCCATCTTACGATTAGTATCTGTAATGTTCAAAACATGAATTTTCTTATAATATATGATTTGGAGATGATATAATGTTGGCCAAAGTATAAAAAGCAGGAAAATAGGGAACTTAAAATTCAAGAGAGTTGCTATTTCTGGGTAGAGGAAAGGACTTTGTACAAATGAGTCAGAGCAAGAACAAAATACAGGTGATGGTTTGGATACATCATCTATTTATCATGTAACTACCTACCTACAGTGTGTTACATGCATCTCTATCCATGTACCATAGTGTGCACGTGAAGGATATAGAGTAACCTACTGGATAATAATACTAATCTAATAATAATAATCACCATCATCATTACCACCACCATCATCATCATAACCAACATCATCTCTCTCTTATAACTCAGTGCATCCTAAGGATTGAACTCAAGCTGTCACCTGGTAGTAAGCATCTTTCCTTGCTGAGCCATCTTGCTGGCCTCGTTGTCTGGATCTTAATAGTGTGATGGTGACAATGGCATTTGTTTTAATAGCTAGTCTTTAAGCTACATGCACACGTGTTCAATACATTTTCATGTCTTTAAATATTTCACAGGGAAGAAGAAAAGAATAAAAAAGAAGGAAAAAAATAAGAGGAAGTTATAGAATCTTCAGGATGCTGAGAAAAGTCAAGTGGTATGTCAGCACAGGCCCTCTCTTGACTAAGAACACACTGCTGAGAACATCAATGCAGTAAGTCATGGGAGCAATATAACCACAGAGGTTGCAAAGACACATAGTGTGGGCCAAGATCACGCTCCATTCCCTAAACTCACGAGGCGCCTGCCCTCACACGGCTGTTTGAGAGCTGAGACACGTGGCTAGAAAAGCTGGTATTTTCTTATTGGAAAAAAACAAGAGTTTCACTAGATTAAATTTCCTCTCAAATTTTTAAGTACTGGTTTGGAAATCAGAGGAATCCACTTTCCCATTTCTTCAATTATCAGCAATAAAACAGGAGTATGTATCCAACCACAGGGGAAACTTAACTTTACTTCTCACACACTTTACAAGCTTGAAAGGTACTACTTTTCTGTAGGTACTCTCGACCAACAACAGATTCAAATCCGAACTGCACCATTGTGATGGAAATGAAAAAAAGAAAAAAAAAAGGCAATTAAAGTGTCAACACTACAGAGAACAGCCAAGCAACCCTTTGGCAAACACTAATATAAATGTTTTCATAGCCTATGTGCTTCAATGCCACTATGCACACTCCTTAGTTACACACAGCTCTGTGTCCAGAGACACTTTCCTTTTCACACCGTGAAGAGCCGGACACTTGACATGCATGGGGTTCAGGAGAAATCCTGGGGCTTGGGAGATGCAGTGGGGTAGGGCTTTGCCCATGTCTACATGTGATCTGAAGAAAGGCGGGGGTACCAGCCGGATGAGAATCCAGAGACGGACACTCCTAGAGATGAACTGCAGAGCATCTGTTCCAGCATCCCAGCTGTGGGTCTGCTCCTGGACCAGCAAAACCCCATCTGCTACAGGAAGCTCATTCCCCAGGTGGTGTCCACGTGTCGACTGACAGTTGTACTTGTGCCACAGAGAAGGACAGACACATTTTGGCACAGCTCTTAGAGGCATTTTTTTTTTTTTTTTTTTTAAATTTAATGGCTGAGCAAGGCTTGAGATGAGGAGATGAGAAAACAGAGAGGGTAGGAGGCCAATGAGGCCCTTCTGGTCCCAGCTAGGGAATCTAGGTCACGCCTCTAAAACAGGCGTCTGATGGGTAGGCCATAGAGGATGGGTTGGTGCCAGCTTCTGCCTTTTTGGCCTTGCCAACCCTTGGCAGGGATCCTGGAAAACAAGACATCCCAAGGCAGACACATTTCCACACATTCCCCTCCCTCCTAGTCTCTAGCTGCTTGCGTATGGCTAATGGGCAAGAACTGAAACTTCTCTTAAAAATAACGCCAAGCCATGGACAGCCCAGAGCCTCTGGCTCTGCAGTAGACTTAATACGGGAGTGTCTTTGTAGCACTCTATATAGTATATTTATCTATACATGAAGTGGGATCCAAAACCTTCCCGGAATTGGGATATCTGGCTTTAGAGTCCTTGCACAAATCTTCAGTGATGGAGATGCCTGGTCTGGAGGGAAACCACTATTTACAATGGCTACAAAGGAGGCGGGTGAGGAATACTGAGTAAATATATATATACATTGAAGAAAAGGAGGGGAATTGTCTAAGAGTATACATTAGTGGCAGAGCACTTGACCACTTGGCTAGCATGCCTGAGGCCTGAACTCAATCCTCAATAATACACATATTCATACAAAAGAGAAAAACTATACAGTGTGTAGAGCCCACACACCAGAACCCATGAGACCAATGTACACAGAAAAAAATGGATAAACTCAACGCTTCTCAAGGTGACCTTGGGCGCAAAGCTAATCAACTCTTCTTTACAAGTTTTAGCTCCTCTTCTGCCCTCCAGTCTTCATGCTACACAGGCACTAAGCCTCAGCCACCTTCCTTTTCCTGACAGGCTGAGTTTCAGAGGGAATTTCCTTTTTCTTAAGATTTATTTATTTATTATATGTAAGTACACTGTGGCTGTCTTCAGACACCCCAGAAAGGGGCATCAGATCTCATTACGGATGGTTGTGAGCCACCATGTGGTTGTGGGATTTGAACTCAAGACCTTTAGAAGAACAGTCAGTGCTCTTAACCACTGAGCCGTTTCTCCAGCCCTCAGAGGGATTTCTTATAGTTTAGACAGAACCCGATTCCAGAGGACATTCGGATCACTCTTGTTCTGTTGAATCTTACATCAACATGAATGAAGCTCTAAATTATATTATCACAACACACATCAGTTTTTCCTATAATGCCATACATAATGACTTTCCTGTTTGTTTGTTTGTTTGTTTTAAGACAGGCCTTTTCCATATAGAAATGGCTTCTCTTGGCTGTCCTGAACTCACTGTATAGACCAGGGATCAGTCTGCCTCCACCTCCTGAGTGCTGGGATTTAAGGCATGCACTACTACCACCTGGCTACACCATGACTTTTAAGTATCTCTGTTCAGAAAACAGGATCCACATGCTTCTAGAGCATCGGTCGGAAGTCGTATTACAGAGGACTCACCCCGTAGCAGGTGGGCACATCACAGGCACACTTGCATAAAAGAAGCATAAAGGGTTTGCATCAGACAGTAAGGTCACACTGCTATGTTAGCAATGCAGTTCTTCACTGCCAAGGAGGATGCACACGTGTGTTCTTGGTAATCACTGAGGAAGCAGTCCACTTAGGAATGCAGAATGCTCATGGAAGGCTGGCCCACAGAATGCGCTCTTTTTTTTTAAGGTGAATTCTCCACAGCCAAACTTAAACATGAAACATCCTGGAACTAAGTTAAAGCCTCTTGGCACACACACTGGCTTCCATCCATTTTCTCTCTCCTTGAGAGCTTATCTAGTATGTTTGGTGGATGTTGTAAGGCAATAAACCCAAAGTAGAAGACACGCGTAGGGGTCTCCAGGACAACAGGGCTTCCCAAAAAGTTCCTCATTTGCGCGCCTTTGGAAAGAATAATTCCTTTTGGAGATTTGATGAGTATGAATGCTTTTCCTGCTTGTACGTCTGTGAACTATAGTTGTCTGTGCCCTGTGTATTTGGTGCCCATGAAGGTCAGAAGGGGGCATTAGATTTCAGGGAACTGGAGTTACAGATGGTTGTGAGCCTCCTGGTAGGTGCCAGAATTCCTGCCCTCTGCTCTTAAGTGCTGAGCCATCATCTCTCCAGCCCTGCGTGAGCTCCTTCATAAATATAAAAGTGATCTCTGAAAATGTACAAAAATAACTTCAGATTATTGTTGCCTCCCAAGTACCAGTATAATATCATATTCAGGTGAGTTCACCATTGCTGGGAAGTTTAGAGTGTATTCTGATAGACATCTAAGCCTATTTAATTTTAAATATAGTTTATACAGATTCACAAGTGCACACACACACACACACACACACACACACACACACACACAAACTTTTTCTCAATCCCATCCCTTGAGGGAGACAGAAAAGGACACAATAGTTCTCTTACATCGAGGTTCACAGGACATACTGGGTGAGTACATACATTTTCTGTCAGTTACCACCTGCTTAGCAAATGCCATACCAGTTAGCAAATGCCATACCAGTTCATTGTGGCATTCGCAACATATCTGGCCATGCCCAGTTCTTATGAGACTTTTACTTGGCTTGTCTTAAAATTGCCTCATTCTTCCACTTCTGAAGAGGGGAATGAAGCGTTCTATAATACAAGCAATGTCAGAAATACATGGATTATGAATAAAATTGCAATATTAAAGACTTGAAGTCCAAGAGTAAAACAAAAAAAAAATTATCGAAAATCCAACATATTCTAAAAAATGTAGACTACACAAAGGTAAAACATCAGTGATTACGGCAAAGAACTAGGGTATGTACCATAGACAGGTTTAATACCAATACTTGCTCTCTTGGAGGAGCAAAGGAGAGAAACTGTTTCTGTAAGAAAGATCTGGGGTCCCTATTTGGGTGGAAGAAGTCAACAGTGCTGTGAAATCAAGACCAAAATCAGCAAAGCTCAGAGACACTCTGTAATGCTCAGTTCTTCAGCCATTGAGCTAGAAACATCCTAGAGGACACAAGTTGATAAACTTATCTGCCACCCAGGAATCTAGCCCACCATTCCCTCATCCAGCGCTTTGGGTGGTAACTTAATAAAGCATCAAAATAAAAAGGAATTATTAAAGATTGCAGAAGCTCTTGAGGATGACTCTTAGCAAAACGTGGTGTGTAGTTTTGCCTCTCTCTCTTTTTGAAGTTGTTGCTTCAGACCTCAAAGGCCCTTTCCCACTTTCCTTTCACTGTCTAGAATTTGTGAAGTTGATGAATGAAGACAGAAGTGAATGAGTCAGAGATGCTGCTACAGGGCGGGTTAAGGCTAGCGCACTCAAGGAGGAAGTGGGTGTTTACAGCCATGGCTTGAGGTGTCACTAGCTCCCCCAATGCAGCTCATGTTATTTCTCAAAACAAAGGTGGACAGGACAGTGAGTGAAGCCCAGATCTGCAGACTCCCCCCAGCACTCCTACACAACAGCTACTTTGTTTCACAGTATATAAAACTCATTTGGCTTAGTTTCTTCAATACATCACACTCATTTCCACTGAGCTCATTTGTAGAAAGGGCCCATCTGTAAATTGGCAGCTGGGACCTCTCCAAGTAGCAAGATACAACCAAAGAGAAAAAACACTTGATTCCAGACTTCAAAGTCAAAAGAGATTATTAAATTATATTTCAGAAATCAAATTCAAAAAAAAAATTTGGTTTGCAAAATTCAATGACATGTTGTATTGAAGGTTTTTTGTTGTTGTTCTGTTTTGTTTTTTAAAGCCTATGATTTGAAATCCAAAGGCTTGGATTTAAGTCACTAGGTTGATCTTGCCTAATTCATTACTTCATCTCTATGGCTCTTAGGATCTTCATTAAAAAAATAGAAATAAAAGGGAAATTCTCAGTACAGTTAAAAAACATTATCTGATAGGTGTGAAACAGGTTTCCTGCTATATATACACTAATTCATATTAACTTTGGTCTCCTGTGTCCCTACAGTATTCTTTTAATTATTTCTAATGGGTCTGCTCATAAGCTATTGTAATTATCTGTTCCATGTAGTTGATTTGAACAAGGGATGCTCTTATCTCTCTTTATACCTATTTTTGCAGTATATAAGATGATGGTGTGTGTGTGTGTGTGTGTGTGTGTGTGTGTGTGTGTGATAAGTACGCACACATGATAAGTACTCAATAAATGTGCAAAGGGTATTAGTTAAGCGAATAAATGCATACTTTTATTAAATAATAATACAAATTTAAAAACACAAAAAAGCAATCTTAAAAACCTGAACCAAGGCATTTTTTTTTTTTTTAAATCTCTGAGGAGGCCTCTTTCAAAACGTATAGATAAGGAGGCATAGGGACAAACAGGGAAAGTTTCAATAGATAAGTTTTCTGTGGATTGGTAACTACTTAGCATGTGTTTATCCACTCAACAGCATTCTCTCTAAGACAGACAAAACCTCCAAATCAGGGCTGGAGGGGAAGGCCAGTCTATCTTGGGCACCCTCGTGGCACAAAGGAAATATTTTCTTTTCTATACATTATAGCTCTCACACAAGCATTAACCACAGAGCTTGATATAATGACCATACCGGTCAGTGAAATACTATTTCTCTTAGCATCTATATTTGTCACACATACACACACATACACAATGTTTTACATCTCTTACACATAAATATATATATATATATATATATATATATATATATATATATATACATATATATATATACACACACACACACACACACAAGTAAATATAATACATATTGAATTCAATCAAAAGCCTATACTGCCAGATACTCTTTAATCCCAGTGGGAGAGGGATTTTATTGGCTAGTAATTCACATATGATTCACACTGAGTTAACAATAGCATTATCAGCAACTGTAAGGATTTCTCTTTCATAGTATAAAGAAATCCCAAGGTCCTTCTGGATATGAAGAGAGAATAGGCTTAGACATAAGGTCACTGTCAGGGCCATAATTGTAGAAATGAGATTAGGATCTCTTAACTAACCTATTCTCTTTCACCTAAAAGGTGTAAACAACGACAAGATAGAAAATAATTCAGGTGGAACTAGAGGGAGGGGAGTTTTACTTACCAATTAGATTTTATTAGTTATTAGTTATATTCTAAAAGGGAGACAAACAAGCCACACATGTACCCTTCTGTGCAGAAGGGAGCCATTAGGAGTGACCTCTGGTAGTGGAGCTACAAGCCCCAAGAAACATTTTTAGACCATTTCCAAATAGGAATGGCGGGCTCCTCATTAAGGTTGAACACAGAGCAAAGAGTGCAGGGAGCTGCAAGACAGGCATGGCAGGATGCTTTAAAACTTGCAGCAGTAAACGACTGGAAGGTCCCGTAATTATTTGATAAACAGATGCGAGATAGGAGAAAGTGACAGTCCCCTTTGCTGCGATTCAGAGGTGACTGAAAACCAACTTGGGAATTAACGGAATTAATTTGGAATTTCAGAGATCTGAAAGCTTTCTAATACCGGGGATTTCAACTTTGCAATTTCAGGACAACCCTGATGCTGGCCTTTCTTGACCTGTTGTGAAGTAAATCAGGCACACTAATGTGGGCTAACAAGTCTTTTTCACACTGTTCCATCAGTCTGCCACCCCTTTCTCCCCAGACATGCCTTTCTGCCGCACTGTCTAGCCACCCCTCGTCAAAGCACACAAAATGGCCACTGTAGCGCCGCATTACTGCTCATTAGATCACAGGGTAGTCAAGTGGAACTGCCCGGGGTTCCCAAAGGAGAGCTATACTTCAAAACTCTGTCCATGTCAAATGAAGAAAAAAAAAAGCCCCGAGCGTGGGGTCACCCAGATCAGTGATCAAAAGAAACCGAGAATGAAGGAGATAAAAAGCACACCCTGGTTTTTGTAAAACACACACAGGTCTGATTTATTAGCAGGGATATAGAGATAGGATGAGCTCCCCCAACCCACCCATACACACACACACACCCTGTTTTCGGGTTTTTAACAAAGTAATTTGCTT
Organism: Mus pahari; assembly: GCF_900095145.1. Lineage (NCBI taxonomy): Eukaryota > Metazoa > Chordata > Mammalia > Rodentia > Muridae > Mus > Mus pahari. The sequence continues at coordinate 44,197,077 of NC_034600.1, read as the reverse complement.
TAATCAGGTCCTGTTGGCTGTTAAAACTTCAGACTTTTAAAAAGTCTATCACACATTCTTGAAATTTCCCTAAAAGAAAGTACACTCCAGGAAATCCAGTTTTTAGGAGGACGCTTACATGGTTCCAAGAAAACACTTGAAAAGCAATAAAAGTAATACGAAGTAATCCACCTTTAATGCTGGGGGAGATTCTATTTAAATCTGAAAGAACCGGTGCCACATACACTCTAAAATAATCCCAGCCACCTCTTGGGCCTTCAAAGGCGGAAACAAGTAGGCTGTCAATCACAGGCCCTGAAAGGCAAATTTCTGGGCCTCTGGGAGGCCATCAACCTCAGCAGGTGGCCCACACCTCTCCCATCACCATCACTCCATGCCCTCTCAGAGGAGCACATTTCACACACACTTTTACAGTTTTTGAGAGAAGATAATTTAACCGTGCTGCACACACAGCCCGTTGAAATTGAGCAGAACGACCTGTCTGCAGCAGAATTTACTATGCGTTTTCTCAAACGAAAAGTCACAAGATTTTACTTCTCTAAGTTTCTTCCTCAGAGGAGAGTAGATTTTATTACCCAATGGCGAAAAAGAGAGAAACGTTTTGACAAGAACACTATCAATGTATGTCAGAGTGAAAGTAACACAAATACTCATAATGTACTCTGACAAAAATGACAAGTTGTATAAAGTCTTCTGTGCTCTTCTGTTCTTTGCTAAACTACCTTTCCTCCCTGTGTTTGGAATGCAGCCTTTAGGAATACTCCAGAGGCTATGTATGGAGTGTGCCTAACTTGGACATGCCCCTGTTTCACTCTCGTGAGCCTGAGGAGCACCCCCGAGGCACACCCCACCCGGAGTAGCCACAGTTCTCACTGCCTCAACTAAACATCCTAGGGCCTCAAAAGATAGCAAGTGGTGAAGACAGCAAGGGGCAGATGACACGGGAAGTCCTTCATTAAGCCTGGTCCTCACTATGAGGCAGGGTCTAGGGCTTTCCATCCCACTTGAACAAAGATTGAAAGTGTGCTCTCCATCATGTACCTGCCCGGGGGGAAGGGGAATGGCAGAGAGCCATTACCTATCTCCACACCGAAAGGTGAGTATCCACTAGGCTCCATGCTTAGATCCTAGGTCTCCGGAAGCTTCAACTGTACAGTTCCAGTCTTACTTGGGAAATGCTGGCTTATGTATCCAGGTAAACAAAGATATTCAAAGCTTTTCAGTGGCAGCTTTGTTTATGAACTGAAAAACCCAGAAACAACTTCAACTTCACCAGTAAGGGAATGAATACATAAACACTCACAGAGGAGGTCATATCCTGGAATACATGGAAATACTGAAAATGAGCAAACTAAGACCTACATATTCCATATATATATATATATGCTCAGACACGCAATTGGAAAGTATATTCCAATACATTACATAATACACTTCTGAACTGAAGCCGTCCATGAAATCACTTGCACCTCACAAGGAAACATGAATAGGTAGAGAAGCAGGAAACCATGCCCTAGATACGATAGGTAACAACTTCAGGATGGCACTTGCTCTTAAAATGAGTGAGGAAGGGAAAAAGTCAGGAGAGAACAGAGGTGCAGCTTCCAAGTTATATCCTCTGGTCTGTTTCTCCTCAGAAAGGATCTGCACCTCACCGAGAGTCAAAGTTCTCACTGGCTAAATCTGCATGTTGGAGGGGTAAGGATGCTCCTTATATTATCTGCTGCACTTAGCTATGTGTTTGCAGAGTGTCCGAATTGAGATCCATCTACCTAAGATTCCCAAGTCTGCTTTGCAAAGCGAGCGAGCACAGTGTCTCTAAGCTCATTCACGTGACCCAATAAGCTGCTTTAAAACCCAAACACTGGTAACTAGGGATCAAACTTAAGTGAACTGACCAGCTCTTACCGAATCAATGCCTTTAAGATAATTATATTCATCAATATATAGTCTACACTTCATTTTGTTGCTAAGCATAATTCCATTAGGCTGCTGTTTCTAACCTTTTAAAACCCAATATTTGGGAATCAAACTGCCTTGCTGAAGACAGAGCCATGCATGAAATCTGAGCAGGACACACGAACAGCAGAGAGAGCCACTCTTTCCTGTCCTCTTTACCATTTTTACAGTGTGTGTGTGAGTGTGTGTATGTTTAGTTTATTTCATATTCCTCGGAAATCCAAATACAATAACATGTATTTTCTACAGGAACTTAATTGACAGAGGAATGGATTAAGTAATCTCAAATGCAATTACTTTTTAAACTTACAATTTGTAAAGAAACCCCAATGCAGAAGTTACTCTAAAACCAACCCCCATGAGAATAAATCTAGGACATATCTCTTTCTTTAACAGCTTAAAAAAATATATATTACTTTTATTTTCTTTGAGTTAGGAATTCACTATGTAATCCTGGTTGCCCTGAAACTCACTACATAGCCCAAGACAGTCTCCAACACACAGAGATCCACCTGCCTCTACCTCTCGTTGCAGAGATGAAAGGTCTGCGCATTTAACATCCACCTTTGATGATGTTTCATAGTATACATTTTCCAGCTGAGCATTACTGTGGCTAGAGAATTACATGGCACATCATAGCTGGAAGCCCACTAACTACTACTAATAAAAGGTTATTAGGATCTTTGGATTTCACTTTTAATGCATAAAGCTGTAAAATCACTGAAACTTATCAACTGCTTTACTGAAAACGACGTTTATGGACTTGTAGCCATAGTTAACTTGAATTAAGCAAGATGATCTTTACTGTCTATGTTTATATTACTTGAAATAATGTTGTCAATTATTAAAGGGGTTCCAGAGAGAGAGAGAGAGAGAGAGAGAGAGAGAGAGAGAGAGAGAGAAACTTCTTAGGATAGAGAATTCTTCATAATAGAAAAAGAAAACAAAGAGGTTCCAGTAAAATAACAAGAAAAAAATTAAAATAAATAAATCAATAAACCAAAAATTAACAAAACATGAGGCTTGAGAGATGGCTCAGTGGATAAGGAAGGGCATTTGCTGGTCTAGCATAAGGCATGAATTTAGTTCCAGCATGTACTTGGTGGCAGGAGATCTAGCTCCCTCTGCTGGCCCATATGGGCACCAGGCAAATGAACAGTGCACATAATGCATGCAGCAAACCACTCCTACACATGAAGTAAAAATAATAAATCATTAAAAAACACAACTGAACAAAAACGCTTTCTTAATAATAAGCCATTGTTCAAGCAACCTTAACACCTCATGCTTCATCAGAAACCCTGTTTTCTCCCCTTTAATTAAAAAACTGGCCTTAATTAATGTAAAAGTCACTGAAAAAACCAGAGTCACCAAGTTAAAAAAAAAAAAAAACAAAATCAATCAAAAGATAGTAAGATACCAGAACCTAAGATTAACTAAAACAAAGTTATCAGTATAAAAGTATGGTAACTTGTCATCTGCCTTTATTGGCCCAAATATGCAACACACATTTACGATTATCTATGTCTGGTTTCCCACTTAAATAATTCAAATATTTAGAGAATTACTCAACAAAATGGACACGTACCAGTTTAAATTAAAATACTTTAGAATTAAAATGTAAATCTTTATAAATGAAAATGAGAAGAATGTACTTAAGAGTGTGTTTTCACATTTTTAAAAACCAGGGCTTTAGGGTACAAACCTTTATTTATATAAGAACAAGTTCATTGACGATGTGACCAAGTGCCCATGAGCTATATCTCTGTCTTGAGAGGCTCTCTGCTTCATCTTTATGCATCCTGTGGTGACTACTCAATCCTTCTGTCAATGTGCTATGATAAGGTCTGGGGAGAGAACACCTTGCGTTTACAGGATAGCCAGGAGCCACAAAACCCCCTTCCCCATCAGCCGTTCCCAAAGGTTTCCTCAGCAAACATGGTCTCATCTCGTCTCCTTGCTCCCCCTGTTAAAAGTGTGCACAAGTTACCTAGAATTTTCCACTTTGACTTCTCTTAACAAAGCCCCGTTTTGGCTTGACAAATTATTAGTCGTAACTTTATATGCTAAAAATAAATACTTGACAGGTTCTCAATGTTAAAATTATATTGTTCCACTCAACCTCTGAATTATTTCATGGCTTGTATACAGAGCCCTCTTCCCATATGGCCCAGCTGGCTTGAGTTCACATTTTTGAAAGTAATCCCAAATACCTATGGAATGACTTTCTAGCCGACCATTGTCTGCACTGTATTCATTTAAGACCTCAAAACTTCATTTCAGTTATAGCATGGACTTAGATAATCTCTCTCCACTGTGCTTAGCAGAGTTGAATCTAGCACCCAAACTTAAATTATAAGCCCCAGTGAAAAGAAAACCCTCAAAACTTCCCTCATTGCAACTATGCAGTAGAAAATATCTTAATTTGGGGGCAGGAGAAAGGTCAAAGATTTAAATATATGGGAATTTTGACATTGCAATGTCTAGTAAAGAAGGTAATTGCCTCTCTACTGTAAGATATGATGGTATCAGAACATAACAAAGACCACAAGGGATCCATCCAGAAGAAAACCATGAGGTGCTTTCAGAACGAGATGGATCCCTTTCATCAGTACCTCAAAACACGACCTCACAGCTGTAATGAAAGCATGCATCGTATCTTTTATGTACGTGCTATATGAAACTACTAGATCATTTTTCCCAACATACAAACAGTTGTGGTTGTTATATGACCGTCTAAATAAGAGATTGTGGCTCACATGCAGGAATTCTATAGAAAGGGATATTACTGAAGAGAGAAAAAGAACAAGAGATTGTAGATCCCAGTAAATGAAAGAGAGGGGGTCTGGTGGATAAATTAGTACTCGCTAACGGTGTCTGTGTGCACCCCACGAATGGCCGCTGGTGAGCTGTGTTCATTATCCTTTATCTATCTGTACCATTGCAGGCACGGATTCATTGTTTTTGTCTAAGTAGGTGCAACTCACAGGTAAAGAACTAAGATGGCAAGGTATGGGAAAATACCCCTAACTAAGTCACAGAAACAGAAAACAAGTATTATTTTTTATTTCATGTTTTCATACGTACTCACAGGTAGGAGGCCACGCAGTTGTGATTTTTCACTTTTGCGAGGACACAGCAGAGTGTTTTCAGTTATGACCAGAAAAGGACTGTGTTCTTACCTGCTTTTTCCATGCTGCAGTGAAAGATGCCGGCCTCATTAGAAACCTTGCTGGCTCCCCAGACTTTCTGTGGTCTGGCTTTGCCGTGATTACTCGTCAAAACCTTTAATTACAGTATATAGTTTGTGCAGCTGCCTGGAAATTGGTCTCGGGGTCAGTGGCTCTTCCCATCCCCTTCTTTCCATTCTTTTGAAGCAATATTGCTGAACGGAAGGTATTGTTCCAGCTTTCTGGTGAGCTCTCTCTGCTGCGCAATATGAATAGCTTTGCAATCACCCCAGCAATTGGTTCTTTAACTGCCTTTAGGTTGTCAATTGTAATTCAGTGGCTCCAGCCACCTCTTCTTTCATTCTCTTGGAGTCTTTTATTACTTAATTTGCAATAATATTAGGGAATGTCTTCTTCAGACATGTCACTAATGTCTTATTGATTATGAAGCCAGGACTACATCTGACTTTTATGCCTGTTACAATGTTTCACTATTTTCTTTTCTCTGGCCTTCTGATGCTGATATCTACAGTTATCTTGTAAGGAATTTATCTTGTAAGGAATTGTACTTAATTCTGAAGGTTTTCATTCTAAAGAATCTAATGAACTTCCCTTAAGATAGTCTCCCTGAGATTAATTTATGAAGTTATAGCTAGAGCTATTTTTGCAAGTTCTCAAAGACAGACTCTCATTTTAAAAATAAAAAAAAAAAAATCAAGAACTGGTGAAGTTTCCATAGTTCATCCACATGGTTCATGCCCTATTTTTTAAATATAAAAATTATAATTTTGAGCTCTCTTCAACTTAGAAATAGTTAGCTAAAAGATCTGTGAAGAGAAATTCATCATGAACTTTCCAGACGCTTAAAAAAAAAATCTAGACAATGCTTTCAGAAGTTATATAAGGAAAGAAACTTTTAAAAATAACTCCCAGGTTACCAAATCTAAAGGAAGTTTTTTTTTTTTAAATTTGGGGGAGGGGAGAGAAAGAACAAAAACATCTTGATCTAATGAAGGAAAAAAAAAATCTTGAGTGCATTAAGTCTCAAATCCTCAGCCCTGGATAAAATCCAGCATATTACCCTCCCTCATTAGGCTCAGCCATTCCAGAGAAACTAAGGGTATTTTTTAAGCAGACACTATGTAATAATAATAATGATAATAATTATCATAATGATAATAACTAACGCTTATTGTGCTTTTTATCTTCAAAGCAACTTACTGACATTAACTATGTATCTATCTTCAAATTAATTTAGCTCAACAAATGTTTTATTAACTTTGTTACTTATGAACTGGAACTGAGTTTTCTTTTGCAAATGAAATAAATAAATAAAAATTCAGTCCTCTCTTCTGAATGGCACGATAGACTTCTGCCTCAGAAACAACTTACTGACTTCAATGAATAAATAATTAATGAAATACTACATTTTACAGAATATAAACTAGAAATGTAGGTAGGACGGGTAATATATACATATAATTACTTAAATCCATATTGCTTTGACAAGGAGCAAATACTGTTTAATAAAGCAGGTGTCTAACTTCAATAGATATGATTCTTTGTTATAAAATATATAAATATAGAAGAAAAATATTTTTTAAAAGTCCCAAGTTTCACCAATATAAGAAATTATTTCATTAAAGGCTAAAGTTGTTATTAAATTGGATTCATTACTTTAAAACCACGTCGAGCATACTCACAACTTCATGTGCCCTGCTCTTCATGTGAGAAATAGAAACAGAAAAATTATACAGTGCTAGTGAGTGAAACAAGATCACTATGGTTATTTTTAAAAATGCCACTTTTAATTTTCAAACCAACGAAAAGATTATTATTTGGTCAGAAGATTTACTTCTTTTTATGAGAATTTTGGGAAGAAACTAGTAACAAGGAACACTATTATTAAAGGGGTTCTCTAACAAACACCAGTGAAAGTACTGAAGATCAATCATTTGCAAATACAATAACTAACAGCTTAAAGCTCTAAAATCCATACTGCAGGCAGAGTGCAGAGGCAGGATCCCCTGCAGATAAGACACTCAGCAAATGCACACTGCAGGTCTGGAGCCCAGGGAAACCAACGTTTCTGTATTCTAGATGGGATGAGAAGAGTTGACTAAGCAATGCTAGCATTCAGCATGCTGGATGAGGCGAGCAGCACTGGGCCAGCAGGGACACATGTGGGACAAGACCCAGAGTTAGTCATTCTTTCAAACAGCAACATGGAACAAAGACTCAAGCAAGTCATAATCCTTCAAGGGGGTAATGAATTTCTGAAGTTGGCAGCAAAGTTAAGAGACAAGTCACTTTAATATTTTGATCTGGGTAAGTCCGGGGTGTTAGCAGAAATCAGGAATGTGTACCTAAAGTGGTCATGGGCCTAGAGAAGACTTTCTGTCATGATCTAATCTTAGGGCAACTTTCCTGGGGAAATGGGAATAATGAGAGGTAGGGGAGCAGAGGAAAAGAAAAAGAAATCCAGTTACAAGTCACATAGCATTTGAGATCTGGGGAGTGTCGCCCATCTCCAGGTAAAAGTCAGAAAATGGTCCCACTTTTAACAGGGACATTATGGAAAACAGGGAGAGGGCGTGGTTCTCTCTGTTTCACAGGGAGAAGCAGAGCCAAACTGGACCAGCTCGAAGGTAAACTGCAACAGGAAGCCATGAGGTTGAGGGAGAAGGACTGAAGTCTGCAGAGAGGCTCTGCGCAGGCTGAGGGAGAAAAGGACACAGAAGTAGCTGGGCACCGGGAAGAATTAAGTAGTCTTTACAAGTTTCCAACGTTCCCAGTCTTACATGAGGCGTAGACATGCCAACACTAAACGAAGGAGGAAAATGGGGAAGGGATTGTTTGGGGGAGCATGCGCTGCCATATTTTGAAATGTGTTTCTCTACTGCACCATTGAAACAATTTCCTGGGTAAAAAAATGATCCTTTCTGAAGTAACCGATTCGTTTGGGAATGAGGATTCTATTAGTTTTCAGTAGACGTGGGACACTCTGATTACTTAGGAGATACAAGAAACACAGGTAACAAGGAGGAATGGTGAGAGCAAGCAGGACAGAAGCACAATCAAGGAATTAATATTTTTTTCACACAGAAAGTGAAGCTGAGAAGTGTCGGCTGATCTCCGTACTCTCAGCTTCGAAGTTGCTCTTTAAAGTGCACGTTTCATGATGATGTCTTTGCAACTAATAATGAGGATTGCTAACTCAGCTTTTCTTGTAGGTCAAGGAACATTTTTAAGAAATAACCGAGTCATGCAGTGGGGGACGGAATCCCAAACCCTGTCATTACCTCGCAAAATTTAATTGTAACAGTGTGGAGGACATGTGTAAGGCATGGACAAAATTATCTGTATCTCTTATATCATTTTAGAATAAGTATACATCCCATAAGGGAGTTTCCAAACTGCTCACACCATAGGTATGTACACTGCTCTATGTGAAATCAAATCAGTAATTCTAAAACGCTGCCAAGAAGCAGGTCAAGATACATGGAGAACTCTTTGGGCTTCAAGTATAGTGCACTTCCCAGGGAAAACTGTTGTCCTCCATACATAGAAAGTGACTTTCAGTAGAACTTAGGGCTTTACACAATTTTAACTGTGTTGTGCATTTTCTAATAAAAGATTTGTCATCATAGAAATTCTGAGAAGATCCTTGTCTACAGTTCCTTCATAGAACTACTAAAGAGATCTACCCTGTAGTTGAGCAATACCAATACAAAATAAAAGATGCAAATTAGAGGTGAATTATTTTATTATTAAATAAAAGGAGGAAGACATGCAACATGAAGACTATCTCTAAATGGGAATTACGATTAAGCGTGTTAGATAAATACCATAAAAAAAAATCACATGTATGCTTCTTCCAGAAGACAACTGCTGTCTCCAAGGACTGAATGCATTGTTTAGAAAAATTGAACGTATATATCCCTCTAAGAAACAGTCTAAAGAAAACAGGAATGCTTGGAAATACTTCTTTCATATTTCTACTCTATTATTTTCAAATATAGCACCATGCTCCATGCACACGGTATGAAAATTAACAGGCACTATAATCAAAAATTTCAGCCGCAGTGTTGACACGCTAATTTAGAATCTGTATTTCCCAAGCTATAATTAATGAAGCAGGAAACTAATCAAGCCACTAGGCCTCATAATTCTGCTTCAAAAATCTGTTTCATGGTCTTCATATTTTTTCAATTAATATTTGCAGCAGTAAAAACATTCAATAGTGCTTTTCTAACATAGCACTTCAGGAAAAGTTACGTGATTTTGAATTAAGGATACCTATGAACATCAAATCAAATAAAACTGCTGAAAATAAGGACTGTTTCTTTCATGTTAACAAAATGTGTCATTTTATATGGCCTGGTAAAACCAATAAAAAAAAAAAAGCCATGATTTTTTTTTTCTTTAAGAAAGGAAGAAAGTAAGGAAAAAACAAAAAGAAAACGGAAAAACAGCAGCCAGCAACAGTGTGGGGAGAAAATAGGATTAGATTATTGAGTCCTATATTAACTTAACTTCTCAGAAAATACTCCTGGTCTACTTAGTAACTTCAGAACTGAAGGAAGTGCTCCAAAGGGAGTTGTAAAACAAATTAGATACAATCACAATCCGATACAAATAAAAATCCAAACCATTTACTCTTAAGAGTTCTCATTTTACAGCTTTACCATTTAAATTAGACCAGATTTCCTCCTAATCTATCAACTGGGCCACTTGGCACGAGTGGAGCTTTTTCTAGTATGTTTTCCATAGAGAAAAACTGATGATACAACTATATCCTGGAAAACTACAGTAACCACACCTCCCCTAGAGTGAGCAGGACAAACATCTGGTGTAAGTCTTGCCTGACTTTCCAACAGTATAGAGGGTGTCCTTCTACCCATGATTTTCCCATGGTGTGTGTGTGTGGGGGGGGGGGTTGTTGTTGTTGTTTAAAAAAAAAAAAGTATGCTTCTACTATCAATTTTCAAGAAACAAAGTCTTTAAAATTCTGGTAAACTTCACTAGCAGGTAAGTAGTGAAGGGAAGGGGAAGATATGTTGCCTACAAGATTTCCCTTGCTTCTCCAAGGGCAACGAGATAGTTTGGCAGGTTGCCCGTTTTGTGGGTTATTGAGTAATTTTAACCATTGTCTTCCTTTCTTGATTTTGTACTCCATACAGACAGCAACATGCACAGCCTGAGATGGAGCTAAACTATTTAACTTCCTGATGATTTTTATCTCGTTGGAATCCTGGCACCCATTCATGGCTCTACTCTGCATCTCACTGGCTTGCATCCACTCTTAAGTTAACAGTTATCTTAATAAACAAGTGAATTCTTAAATCTTACTGGAGCGACCAGACAAATCCTGGCACACTGTCCCTCCCCACCCCCCGGAAAACGTAAGAGTAATTTTTCAGGAAGAGAGGAATCACCAAACCCTAAGAGCACACTGTCTTTTCTTAACCGTGTAGGGCTGTTAGCGCTTCCTGGGAAAGTGAATGTGTCTTCCTTGATTTTTTTTTTTTTAAGCAGAATTCCCCCCCCCCCCTTAAAAGTCACAGATTCTTTGCAGAGTGAAATATCAAACTTCTAACACTCAAAGCACCGCCAAACTAGTGGGCACAAACACACAAATGTTCATAAAGCTATAAGACACAGACCAAGCGGTAGCAAAATGAAAAGAAGAATAGCAAAAAAGATGCCCAAAGACATTTCCACACAAAGGTCTAAAATGTATTTCAAGTAACATGGGACTCTGCTTTCAAATGACCTACCCTGGCCTGCTGTTTCCAACCCAGTTTGAGGTTATTGTTTATACAACACGGAAGATTCAGTTTCACAACTCCATTTTTATGCTAACAATAAGGTATTGATTTAAATCTTAAAACATTCCTAAGAGTATTTCAACCAGGCTTTATATAAACACACTATAGAGAGTAACCTCTTTTGTCATTAAGAGAAAGACTGGATGCTTCCCTTTCTTTTCGCAGCCAAACTGAAGCTAGGGTGAGCACTTCATTATGCATCTACAGACCTTAGGTCTACCAGGGAATTCTCCCCCTACCCAATAAATTACTCCAAAAGTGGTCTGCTAACATGTAACTGTATGATATGTGTTGACATGTGTTGTCAAGGGAAAGTGCCTTACCTAAAACATCTTCAAACTGGTATTATGTAAATTCTATTTACAAGCAAAAATCACCTGAGAAAATTTTTTAAAGTTGATACAAGTGGGAAGGAAAATGAAGTTCTCGTGCACTCCAGTGCGTACAGGCTTGGAATCGTTTGCACACAATATGAATATTCCATATTGACAGACAACAGTTAGTGAATCAAAAAGAGAGACTTATGCTGCTGCTGTTGCTTCTTCTTCTTCTTCTTTTTTTTAAAGGGAGAAATAGTCAGTTAACACACACAAAGAATACTCAGAACCAACTAACTGCTAGAAGTTTCCTCCATTTGATGTGAATCTTTAATTCCTACAGAGGAGACTGTGAGTCAGGTATTAAGTTTAAATAGTGTTTGTGTTGGGCCTGGAGATGGGGCCCAGTGCTGAGTATTGTATTGCCCTTCTTGAGGATGCAAGTTCAGTTCTCGGGGGATCGGATGCCCGTCACCTCCAAGGGCATCTACACTCACATTCACATACCCTCCCCGCCACAACTGACAATAATGAAAATACATCTTTCAAAAAGTTTGTCTAGTTACATCTGCTATCTAAGAAACCCGAAGAAATCCTGTCAGCTATTACATCTAACATCATTCTAACATAGCATACACACTTTTTATACATGGATAATTATATTTACAGGAACACATACTGCCTGTGAGAATGACAACATACTTTAGAGTCAAGCACCAACATAAACAAACACACCACTGGTTAACGACGCACTGCGACATTCTCTCATATTCCTTCCACAGATAGAAAGTCTGACGGTGAGAAGCGAGCCGGAGGACCAGGATGCTAAGAGCAGCTCCAGGAGGCATCATAACTGCACTGTGGGAGAGCTGAATGGTGATGACCTAAATGGCTATTTTTTTTTTCTTTCTTTTTGGGGAGGGGGCGTGGGAGAGGGTGTTTCAAGACTGGCTTTCCCTGTGTAGCCCTGGCTGTCCTAGAACTTGCTCTGTAGACCAGGCTGGCCTCGAAGTCAGAGATTTGACTGCCTCTGCCTCCTAAGTGCTGGGATTAAAGGTGTGCACCACCATGACCAGACTGCTACTTTTCTCTAATTACTACCAAATATATTTTCCAGAATCTATAAAGTAAAAGGGTAGGGAGTCTTGAAGACAAACAGAGGCAACCACAGACAGCCCTGTGGGCTGAGTAATAAATCATGATGCTTCACTGCTGTTGTACAAATAAGAAGTATCTATGCATGGGCACTCTTCCATGTATTAATACTGTGAAATTAGAATGAATCATTCAAATGAATCCTCTGCACTTAGAATAAGAAGGTGGGAAGCCAGGCATACAAACAAAGCTACTAGCCATGGCTCTTCGCTAAATGTGAGCAAGGCTTGAAGCCAAATTGCATTGTACTCTTCGTTCCTTATCTGCTTTTTCAGACTGAAGGGCAATGTTATTCCTATTAATCACTTTAATCTTAAACCACTCAAGGCATTGCAGTTTTCTGAAGGAGAGGGTAAAAACTACACTCTGCAAAGTATAGGTACAAAGGAATTCAACAGTGGCAGTTCAAGTTATACGCTATTTACATCTTATTATTTTTAGTGCCAGAAATCAAAAACTTGGCTCAGAGGGTCACTGTTTACCCAGAATAGCCTTCCACTTTCATAGGAGAGAAACAAGCTAAGAAATGCAATGAGGCTAGGAAAGCAAACAGTGGATCCATGCTGAAATATTTTTGGTGGCATGGAACTTGCGAGATTAAGACACCAGGTTTGCAGCAGCAGCAGCACGTATTTCAGAGGGACAAGAACACGGTATTGAGGATGTGTGATGTCTACCAAACCCACAGTGCAACCTTCCGAAAGCTAGTGGAGAAGGAAACCAGCCAAAGGTGAAATTAAAATGTTAAGTTAGCCAGGCCTTTACCTCTTCAAAAGAAATGGGGAAAATACCCAGAGATATCTTCCAGTTACAAAAGAATTTGTTTTTCAAGCAAACTTAGGTGTATATAAATGTGCTTCTTCATTGGACTCATAATGGGCTTCCCACTTCCCATGAGAATGATGGTTCTGTAGCAAAAACATCACACCCAGCACACTCATAGGTATACAGTCTTCCTAGACTGGACAGCGGCAGCCATAGTTCAACTCAAACCCGGTGGACAAACTTAGAGCATTTAGGAGACTTGCGTACCTCTTGTACTGAGCGAGCTGCTGGCTTGTCTTGATGATTGGCCAATATCAAAAAGGGTAAAGTGCATAGCTGTGGGTGCTGGAGAGCGGAGTGCAGTTCATTCCTAGCAGTTTCTAAGTCATCCTCTGAAGAGGCGCTGTCTAATACGAATATTACCCCTTGAGATCCTTGGTAGTAGCGGCTCCAGTATTTCCGGATATTGTCAGCTCCTGTTGAAACGAAATACATTTCTATTTTAAAAATAGAACACATCAACTTAAAAATGAGTCAATAACAATTCCTACTGGGAACCAGTGTATCTTTTGAAAACCTGAGAGCTGAAGTCTGTGGTACAGACCAGGAGTCTAAAACATGCAGGTCATGTAGATAAGATGAAGGCATTAGAGCCCATAGACTGCAGCCAGGAAGCAGAGCACAGATGTTTACACTGATCTTCATGCTTCATATCAAAACAGGGGGAAAATAACCAGGAAAACCTTTTATTAAAGGCAAAATAATGTTTTAGACTTTGTTTATCAGTCCCAAATGAACTACACTCTTCCCAAACTGAGTGACACCCCAAGTCAGCCAGCAATGTGACCTAGACATTCACCATGGCATCTTGGTATACCACTGCTACATGCTTGGTGGTAACTTTTAACAGAATAAGGCAACGCTTGAAATATTCACCAAGTGTTCCCGTGACAGAAACTTAATCTTTTGATTTTGATTTTGATGGTGTTTGGAGCTGGGACCTATGGAGGCAGCCAGGGTCATAGATAAGAGGTAAGGGCGCATGATGGGCGCCATGACTTTACGAAAGGAGGAACAGACAGCCACACTTTCCTACTCAGTGTCTCTGAGCAGTGATGTCAGCTGCCACATCAGGACACACTGTGACCCTCACCAGACACCGAGCTTCAACCTGGGACATTCCTGCCTCCAGACCTACAGTAAATTTCTTTTCGTTAAAAATGGCCCAGTCTTTACTTTGTTGTAGCAACAGACACTGGACTGAGACACAGAGCTGAGGGGCCTTGTCTAACTCCATGTACAGAGTTATTAACATAATAACTTTTTATGACTAAAACCTGAAATTTGTGAACCACTAAAATCTTGGCCCTTCATGTACCTGTATAAATCCACTTGGGTTCACTACTCATAAGACGAAGCAAAGACGATGCACGTACTCATGGTGTCGGGGAGACATGGTGCTTAGGAGGAAAGTCAGGAAGAACAATCTAATGGCTCTTGGTATTTCTGATTGAATTGTTTTAAAAATTGAATTCTGGCTGGGCGGTGGTGGCGCACGCCTTTAATCCCAGCACTTGGGAGGCAGAGGCAGGTGGATTTCTGAGTTCAAGGCCAGCCTGGTCTACAAAGTGAGTTCCAGGACAGCCAGGACTGCACAGAGAAACCCTGTCTCGAAAAACCAAAAAAAAAAAAAAAAAAAAATTGAATTCTGAATTGAATTTGCCCAGGAAGGGGGGGTGTGCATATGTATGTGTGTGTGTGTGTGTGTGTGTGTGTATACGTGAATGCCTTTGTGGTAAACAAAAGGAATGTAGTTGGTTATATAACAAGAATTAGATAAGTAATTTACTAATCTATACCACTTGATCCAATTCCAATCAGTTAATAACTCTGTATTTTAGTCATATACTGAACATTTGGCTCCTATGTGTGACATAATGTGGTAAATGTAAGGAAGCCAGACACTGCAATTTGGGAGTAGAGTTAGGGTATGCTGGCTTGCAAAGGCCATTCATGTCTATTTCTTCAGTGATGTCATTATTAGCAGCTCAAAATGAGCCACAGTAGGAGTACTCCGCTGGCAGAAGTGAATCGGGCCTGTTCTCCTTAGCAGGCCAACACATCACTGGACAAAACTGGGCAGCTCCTATTCTCGGTGAGAAACAGGAGATCTAGAGGTTCTAATAACACCTTATTAAAATACCACCACTGAAGTGTCCGCTTAGAGCAAGTCAAATAAATTAAAAGTTAATACGTGTGACAAGGCAGCAAACATTTATTGAGTATTCACTATATTCCTGGCAGCATGCTGAGGGTTGAGAATAGACCATAGAATTCTTCCAGTAACTAAGGGCTGGACGTTTAACTGACTTAGACTCTGAAACTAACTTTCAGATCCTAAAATGTACAATACAGTACACTGAAGAGCCTAGATACATAAAAGCATTAGGGGAGTTGAAAAAATGGCCTTAAATAAACAAACAGGAGGAAAGTGGACAGTGTTGATATCCATTAGAAAGGACGGAACCAAGGAAACAAAAAATAAAGAGCAAAGAAATTTCAACCCTAGATTATTTGACATGTGAAATTGATTGCTCAAGTAATTGGGGAACCAATAGAACAAGAGAGCTACTGAGGTTAGCCACACCTAAGGTGATGTTCCGTAGAAGCAGAGCCGGCAAAAGCCCTGCTTGCAGGCATCATTATAGAAAGAATACTGTCAAGAGAAGCCAGAAGTGAAAGCAGTAAACTAGATGGGGGCAGAATCATGGTGAAGATCTGACGTCAGAGATCTCACCCCCAGCTTGATCCTCCAAGGAGCTCTTAGAGTCTGGACCGAATCACGTAAGACATCCAGTCCCGAGGCCAGGATATCTCTGTATAGTTACTGGCTGTGAGCCACCCCTAGGTACTTGGAGGGGGCTGGGACCAGATCTCATCATTTCCCAACATATCTGGCTGGGGCAGTTCCTGTCAGCCAAGAGTGGGCCTCTGGAGAAGGGTACAGGTGTGAGTCATTAGCAGCCAATAGCACAGCAGCTGGGAGACGGATGCACTGGCCCAGGAAAGGAGATCTGTGTATGATACTGACAGCATCTGTTACAAGCTCAGTCCAGACACTATCCATATGCTAGAAACCCATCCATAAGTCTGCGGGACAGAAGTGACAGCCGACTCATCCAGTGATGACTATTTAAAAATAACAAAGGGCCGTGTGTGTATGTACCAAAATTTACTACGAATTTTACTAACATAAAAATGTGAGATACACAATTTTCACGTAACAATACAAGTGTTTGTTCTACTGTCGATTCCACGAAGCCAGTGAGAATCAATCGCACAGAATACTTTCATTGATTTTTGGAACCATAGAAAACCAGTGGATGCAACTCACCAATAACGAGTTCTCCCATGCCTGGTGATGGCCTAATTCACTCAAAGACAACCTGATGAGGTAAGTAATGCTTTTTAAAATTAAAGATATATTTGTTTTTACTTTATGTGTATGAGCATATTCTCTGTTTATCATGTGTGTACAGTGCCGGCAGAGGCCAGAGAGGGCATCACATCTCCTGGAATTGGAATTGAGAAGGCTTTCAGCTACCAAGTAGGTGCTGGGAACAGAATCTGGATTCTCTGCAAGGGCAACACAATCTCCTTGACCTCTAAGCCTCTAAGCCTCTGTAGCTCCAGAGATAGTTACTACTATCATTTTCAACATACTAATACAGAAACCAACACACAAAACTATTATGTCCAAGACTATACATTCAAAAGTCAATTAAGTCTAAATGTGATTGAGGCAGAGTGATTACTGACCAGAAGTGATGAGCTAAATAAAAAAAACTATATTGCCACATAAGTCACAGTGGCTGGAATAGGGAGGGGCTGGAACAAACAGAACCTAACACCCACATGCACACACACACATGCATATAGACCCCAAATGGCACTACTTATAAAACATTCCCCAACCAACTGACCCAATCAATACTTTTTTTTTTTTTAAAGATTTATTTATTTACTATATGTAAGTACACTGTAGCTGTCTTCAGACACTCCAGAAGAGGGTGTCAGATCTTGTTACAGATGGTTGTGAGCCACCATGTGGTTGCTGGGATTTGAACTCTGGACCTTCGGAAGAGCAGTCAGGTGCTCTTACCCACTGAGCCATCTCACCAGCCCCCAATCAATACTTTTAAAGTATCTAGTCCATACAAGATAATAAGAAGGGTGCAAAGAGATATATTTAGAAAGCTATTATTCATCTTAATTCAAAATATAAAATCTTATAAAAGTAACATCGAGTCTAAGGCCTATAAATCTATGAGATGGAGCTGGGAGTGGTGATGCACACCTTTAATCGCAGCACTCCAGAGACAGAGGCAGGTGGACCTCTGTGATTTCAAAGCCATCCTGGTCAATGAAGAAAGTTCCAGGACAGCCAAGGTTTTTATACAAAGAATCCTTGTCTTGGAAAACAATCAAGAAACAAACAAAAACTCCTATCAGAAGGAACAAATATGCCCATCCCCACACTGCAAGGTGGCCAAGGGTACCAACTATAAAGAAGAAAACACTGGCCACATGTTTAAGAAATTCATCCACTGGAAACTCCGGGACACAGTGGCAAGTCAACTCAGTCATCTCTTTCAAAGAGAAACTACACTTTTATTTGCCATATTCAGAAATAGGTAAGGCTTCAAAATGGTGAGACCAAATGACAAGACCTCAGCCAACAGTACTGATGAACAGGGGGAAAAACAATTAAAAGCAAAGGAAAATACTGTGCTTTTTCAAATGTTCTTTGTATGATGGACAATATAAATATTTTACTGTTAAGAGTGAAAAGATAGCCGGCTTGTGGTGGCACACGCCTTTAATCCTAGCACGGGGGAGGCAGAGGCAGGCGGATTTCTGAGTTTGAGGCCAGCCTGGGCTACAAAGAGAAACCCTGTCTCAAAAAAACAAAAAACCAAAAAAAAAAAAAAAAAAAGAGAGTGAAAAGATTTTTGCTCTCTTACAACAAAATCTCCATGGAACCTTGGGAATGCCTGAATTTCTTCACAGGCATCAAGTTTGGAATTCTAAAATGCAATTTATCCAAAAGTCAATGGCTTTAGTTAGCAGCAACCTAGACCAGACGAGGGCCAAGGAAACCGGTACAGAGGAAACGGGCGGCAGAGTAGACAACAGCTGGGGTACCAAATTAAAATGTGAAATGGTTGTGTCATCCACTGAGCTACTAGGTGCTTTAAGGATGGGGACAAATTGGGAAGGCCATGGCCTCTTATTTGATGGTCACTTTCCACTCAGGAAGGACATGCCAGCTCACAGAGCTGAAGCCACACTGACTCCACAGACTAAAAACTGCATGTTTTACGGCCCTGAAATGACAATTGTCACATAAAATTGCTGGGTACCAAATTCAAACATGGTATATAGTGTGTACACTTAGATCCAAAACCAAGAGGAAGTGTTAACAGAAGAGCTGTGAGGAAGGCCGTGGCTAACTGCCCTGACCACTGAAGGCCCGACACTGACTTATGAGAAGTTGTAAGAACAGACTGGGAAGAGGGTTAGAGAAGAACGAGGACAGATCCCCAGAACCCATGTGAAGCCAAACATGATCCTGTGGAGAGAGAGGAGGCAGAGACTGGAAAATCCTTAGAAGAACCCAGGCTAACTTGTGGCATATGGTGGTGAACAAGAGATCCTGTTTCACACAAGATGGAAGGGGCCACTGACATCTGAGATTGTCCTCTAACTTCCACTGTGATACACAACTGGCTGTACCCACAGAACACAGTCACATACGTACAGCATTGTCTTACGGGCTTCTATTGCAATCAAACCCCATGACCAAAAAGCAACTTGGAGAAGAAAAGAGTTTATTTCAGCTCACAGTTCCAGACCCACAGTCCTTCACTGAGGGAAGTCATGTGGGAAGGTGGGTAGGAACCTAGAGGCAGGAACAGAAGCAGAGGAAACTAGTTTGCTTATAATGGCTTGCTGGGCTAGCTGTCTTAGAGCATCCAGGGTCGCCTGCCCTGGGGTGACACTGTTTACAGTTAATGGTGCCCTCTCATCTCAGTCGATTAAAAAACTACCACAGGTCAATCTGGGGACCAGGAGGAGCTCTCTTCCAAAATGACTCAAACATATGTCTAGCTGACTTAAAACTAGATAGCAGGAATACACACACACACACACACACACACACACACACAGAGTGTGAGAGGAGGGTGGAGGGAGTCTAAGAGACAAACAGAAAGAGAGAAAGACAGAGAGACAAATAAAGTGGGGGGCAATATTCAGATTTTCTTTTAAGTTGTAAGGAACCCAGAAGAACCCAAAAGTTCATTCTAATGGGTACCTGGGAAACCACATTCAAGAAACCTTAGAAAGAACAGAGGAGCCAGGTGTGGTGGCACACGCCTTTAATCCCAGCACTCGGGAGGCAGAGGCAGGCAGATTTCTGAGTTCGAGGCCAGCCTGGTCTACA
>NC_034600.1:44166223-44177260 GCF_900095145.1 Mus pahari | reverse complement strand
TACAGCAGTCTGTTAGACAAAAAAACAAACTAACAAAAAACCCACACGTACAGTCTTTTTTAAAAATATGGCGATAGAAGACCCAGTATAACATCAGAGGTTTTTTTTTTTTTTAAAAAAAGAAGGCACCCGAGTATTTGCCTTGCCTCTTGTACAGCATGGTGCTTGTTTCCTGTGTGACTGACCAGGATCTAACAGAACCCTGGAGCTTCTAAGAAGAGTCTTCTTCTCAATAAGAAGAGAACTGCCTCTTTACTATCTAGCCTTCAGATTCCTTCGGTAATATGGTGAGGGTTTGAGCCTTATTAGCCAGTTTCTACGAGCCTTAAAGGAGACATGGGTTCATGCTGGGGCATCCAACCCAGGATCCACTGTCACACTAGTGAGAAACACAATCAGCCACCTATTTCCTAAGGACTCTAGATTAGGTGTGCAAAGGAAATGGCTTACTCAAGCCAGTGTTAGAAGACTGCTCTTAATAGGCAAGCAAAGAGATGTTAAGTGCCCGCAGATTAAGTTAAAGGGTATACATTCCCTAAGCGGTGTTTTCTGAAAGATGGATGTGAAGAACTTCAAGAGGGATATTCAGGAGTGGATAACGGGCAAAGCTGTTCCCCTAGAAAGTTAATCTGTGGAACAGCACTATCCCACTGACATTTTGGAGCCTGAGGTGGTGAAGTCAGCCTTTGGCCTTGCCTTGCTCTTCCGGAACCACTAGCCATGAGTACACTTGAGATGTCAGTAGATGGAAAATGGGAAAACAACGTTAAAATGCCACACACGGCCCGGGACTACTGTATGGGTAGTGCCACTGTAGATCTTGCCCATCCTTATGACTGATGTGAGCAGTGGCCGGAACAGCAGGGATCCAGGCGTGGGCATGGAGATCCACTTACAACTCTGCGTGGGAATGTGAAGGGCCTCGCTGCTACAGCAGGAGCCCTGGTCAACCCTTACCAAAGATGGCTCCCCTGTGGCCATGGTGGAGGATGAGTGGGGCCATGCTCTTCACCTGGGACAGAGGTCAAGATAGGGAGTCTGATTATCTCCTTTTCTCCATTCTCTTACAAAAGGCCCAATAAATTCAAAAAGAGGAAGAATATCTTTCCCTCAAAATTCTGAAGTGGTGACATCAGGGACCTGTTAACAAGCCTATCCTGCAGAGTTGCAAATGGGACTTAAGTCTTCCTTAAGTTGAAAGCCTTTGAGCACCAATAGACTCAGGAGCAGTAAAGTTTCCAACACAAAAAATGGTTCAAAGAGCAAGAGAAGGGTAGGCTTCAAATTTGTACCACTTTCTTATCTCTCAAACATCACTCTGACCTTTTGGGGGAGAAGGATTACTGGGAACCGATCCTAGAGCCTTGTACAAGACAGACATGCGATCTATGCACTAAGCCACTCCCAGACCTTGAGTTTTTTCCACAAAGTTTTTCTAAGTTACTCAGGGCGGTTTTGAACTCATTCTATTTAACCAGACTAGCCTTGAAATTGTTAGCCTCCTGCCTCAGCTTCCTAAATAGCTGGGATTACAACCCTGTGCCAACAGGCCCAGCGTAACTCAGTTCTTTTTTTGACTAGTAACTTTTCTTGATTCTTTAAGATCTGATTTAATCTGCTTTTTGAAAATGAAAAACTAGGAAACCACATAACTGCAGATAATGGAAGAGTTACAGGAAAAATGCCCCGGCAAGTTTATTCTGGAAAAGCAAACATTTGGTATTGAAGGAGAACCCTCCCCTCACCACCCTGACAATGGAAGATGAGCAAGCACAAGAAGACAGTCCCAGAAACACAGCAGGAGCTCACCAGCCACAGAAGGCCAGCAGGTGACTGCCGCCGGGTTTCTTCTCTAGCATGCCTACAGGTCACATAACCTATTCCATCACACCGAGCCTCCCTTTGCCCATTCTGCCTTTACTGTCCTCACTGAATGGGTTCAATAACTAGGCCAGAACATAACAATTCTGCTCTAAGTTCAGCTAACAGGGTGCTGGCTAGTTTTATGTCAACTTGACACAAGCTGTCATCATCTGAGAGGAGGAAACTTCGAATGAGAAAAATCTGTCTATAAGGTCAGGCTGTAGGGTGGCCTGTAGAATATTTCCTTAACTAGTGATTGTTGGAGAATGGCCCAGTCCCTTGCGATGGTGCCATCCCTAAACTGCTGGTCCTAGGTTCTACAAGAAAGCAGGTTGAGCAAGTCACAGAGGAGCAAGCCAGTAAGCAGCATCCCTCCATGACTTCTGCGTCAGCTCCTGCCTTCAGGATACTGCCCTGTTTTGAGTTCCTGTCCTGACTTCCTTTGATGATCAACTGTGAAGCCAACCAAGTAAACCCTGCCTTCTGAAAGTTGCTTTGATCCTGGTGTTTCAACACAGCAAGAGTAACCCTACCTAGATCAAACAGATTTACGGTCAGTTTTTTTTTTTTTTTTTTTCTGACTGCAAAGAAGATGTTGTTTTTCCTGTTACTGCATGGGGACTGTCTCCCAGAGAGTTAGAGTAGCTCCAGGGCTGTTAGAATGAATAGAATGTGCAATATGAATGAGCATGCATGTTTAAGAAATGATCCCACAGACTAACAAGGACAGAGAATCCACACTAGGAGAATGGCATCTTCAAACAAAGATAGTAGGCTGGAAGAAAACAGGGAAGGGCATGGAGGTGTTGAATCACAGTGACAATGGACGTGTTAAGTGAAATCAACAGTCACAAGCTAATAACACATATTAAGATAGGACATATGTGGCCCTGCTGGCTAGGCAGAGTGACAGTAACTGAAGAACTGTGCATCTCTCAGGAGCATGATCTGGGATGGTCCTGTCTAGGTTAAACGCCCCTGTCTCCTGTTCAGTGCCTGTGAGTAACTCTTTCAGACAGTCCCACCTATGCAAACCCAAGCCAGGCTCAACTTATCAAACCTCCAGCATTCCCAAGCTTTGGAGATTCAACAAACCTTACCACGCCCTAAACAGATAGCTAACTACATAGCCTGAAAAAGATGAATTATTATATACCCAAGCCTCGCATTTTATAATTTACCAATAGAAAATTATTACATATATCCATCAGGAGAAAATATTAGGTGGGAACAGTTAACCAAACCAAACCAAAGGTTAGAACTCAAAGGAACCACACAAACAAACGGCTTCTGCTTTCTTTCTTGGATTCTCCAGCACACACAAAAAAGTCTGAGGAATAAAATAATACAAGAGATACTAGAGCCAGAGTGAGATAAGTGTATCAGGGCAAGATATAACCCAAAGGGAAAGCCACCAGCCAGGAAGCACTGGGGTGACACGGTTTATCCTGCTGGCGATCTCAGAGCCAGCACAGAGCAGGCACTGTGGTGAAGGAGTCGGCCATCCCTATCCATCCTCCAGTGTACTGGCTGACCACCACTGAGGAGGGCAGATGTTTCCTTCCCAGTGCTATCAGGCTGCCCGGGGGGAGCTTGGCGATGAAAGAGCCAGCAGTAAGAGAAAAAAGCCCCAGGCAGAGAATCTAAGGGGCTGGCAAGTGGGGTTGTGGGCAGACACCAACAGGACCTCCTTAAGCCATGCAAAGAACAGTATAGGCCATCTGACCAATGGCTGGCTCAGTAGCAGACAAGACCAAAACTATAAATGACATGAAAGTGGAGAGCAAGACTTGGTTTTCATAACATCCACATCCCCAGGACAAGAGATGGCCCATGCGCCTGTTAACACTAAGCAGCAGCTCTCAAAACCCAGACTTTGAGCGTGCCTCAGGAGGACCAGAAATCCAAACTATGCTATAGTGGGACTAAGGACAGCGGACTGTTTTCAGAGTTGACATTTTCATTCTCTGCAGAGTTGATGTAACTAACATGGCTGGCGGGTGACATGAACGTAACCTGGGGGAGCAGGCCCGTAAGCATGCACCCCTGATTGCCATACACTTTCGGGGGGGGGGATGACCAGTCATTTTAATATAAGAATATCTGAGTCAGGAAGTAAATATTATCAGTCTTGTTAAATTAACCCAAAGGCGCCTTTTTATTTAAACATTCCATATGAATTAAATAGCAACATGCAGCAAGAAAAGGCTATTAAAAGATGCCTCCCTTCTGGAACTGCACATCTATGTGAGTCTGGATTTTCTCCGCATGCTCCAATCCAAACTATACATAACAATAGATTAATGACTGAAGCAGGTGTGAGAACCGAGCCTCTTCTTCTGTGACTAAAATGGATATGCCATCATCTATGCATTTATTCTTAAATGTTAATTTTCATTGAAATGCTGTTTATACTAACATGCAATGAGTTTATAATTATTGCTTTTAAAGGACTTTAAAAGTACTTCTCAATTTTATCAGATTTAACTTGTAACAGAGCAAATACCGATTCATAGAGACCATATAAAATGGAAGGCATTTAGTTTTAAAAGCATGAAGGTGCCAGAGATCCCAGACAGGCTTTACAACTATATACACTCACTGTCTATCAAGATTTAGGCATTTAGGGTTTTATTTGAAAAGGAACACAAATCTTCCTGTGGATTATCTTTATCCTCGTTCTGTCTCATGTTTTAAAGACAGGATGGTGAGAATTGGAATGAAGTCTCAAACCTCTGAGAATACAGAATGATCACACCAATCTTCATGATCTTCACATGTTCTAATTTGAACACGTGAATCTAACATTGTAAGCTCTAGAGAGATTTCTGCAATGTATGTAGCCGAGGACCCAAAACTTAAACTAGCATTAGCAGTTGAAGACGCCAAGGGAGGAGGTTGTCCTTAGCCTGTGGCATATAAAGTAGAGCTTTAGACATCACTAATAAACGACACACCAGGCACCTTCTCCTCACCCCATCCATCCATTCGATTGGCTCTCGGGCGTCTGTGTTATTTAAAACACCATTACAATATCACATCCAGTGTCAAGTCCTCACAATCGGACTCAAGCACTCTCGCAGCTACACTCTACTATCTCTTCCCCTTTCAGTCCTCGCCTTCCTCGCCTTCCATCTCCTTCACCAGAGCAGCTTTCCACTGGCCGTGGCGCAGATCGAACACAAGCCACGAAAGACTTCTCCAAAAACTTAGCTAGAATTACTTGAGCACACAGCCCAAAGATACTCCATACCGCGATGGCAAAGGTTCCCAGAGTATCCCATTGTGTTTCTGGCTTGCCCTCATACATCCCACAAAGGCAACTGACTTCTTTTCCCCCTGGACCCCGTCCAAGTTTCTCACCTTCCTGCTTTCAGGTCTGTTATCTCCTCCTGGACTTCTTTCTGATCCTGTCAGCTGTACTCTGAGTCCAGAAGCATCAAAACCACTAAGTGTCCTTCAAGGGCTAGATCAAATGTTATCCATTGCACCATGTTTTCTTTGATCTTCCAGCAGGTAACAATTGCTTCAAAGATGAAGCCTTTTATGCTTGGTTCTCTCTGTAACACTTCCCTCCTTGTAGCACGACTATCTAAATGTATACGCCATCTTCCAAGTCAACTGAAAGCCACTGGGAAGTTTCATGTATTTATGTGTCTGGCCGTCTCCATATTGGAACATATGAAACACAAAGGTTTACATATGGTTAGAACATAACAAATACTTTTCAATGATTTAAACTTTTTTAAAATGTTCATATTTCTCAAATGGCAGAATGTACAAGGTGTCCCACCCCCGATCATTCCATGCTATAGAAATAACTCATTGTTTGGTTGAAGGTGATGTTGGCTAGTATAGGTATTTGAATTACATTTTTATGTTTGTGGCACATTCCAGTTCAGCAAGGCATCTCTCAACTTTCAGCTGCTCATATTACATAGAGTTCCTTAAACAGATACACAATGACTGTTGAATCTTCTATGATCTAATGCAGCCACGAGTTAGCACTGCTACCCTGTGCCTTTGGGAGTCCTCTGATGTGGTTCTTACATGATCCTGATACCAAGACAGCATCTCAGGGAGACTGCAGAAAGAGAAGGCTGTAGGGGTGGTTCTGCAACAGATGGCCTGTGCACTCCTGCAAAAGCAAGGGACCAACTCCCTTGAACACCCAGAAGCCCCAAAGCAATCACAACTGGCATTCTAAGTATTCATTAGCAGCAAATTTTGGAACGACCAGGAAGATATGAAAAGCAAAGCACTTCTGTGGTATTCAAAAAAAAAAAAATCTGTTGGTCAGATTAGAAAAACTAGCAAGCAAATAATTCTGCTCAAAACTGCTACTGTCCAACAACCCAACCAGAAGCTCCAAACCAGGAAGTTCCTGGTTGAAGCGGAGGGTATCTGTTACATATTTGCTTAAAGTAAGTTCTCTCACTGTGTACAAATGCCACTGCTTGGGGTTTCTCCTCCAACAGTATTTCTTTTTAAGTGACATGCCTTAATTTACCTATCTTATGAGAAAACTAGTAAGAGATGTATATGATTAGACATTCAGGTACAGCCACAGAATGCAGAAAATGTTTAAAACAAGTAGTGCCTCATCTGTAGAAGAGGGAAAAAAATAAGAATAATCTGATTGTAAACCTTGGTGCTCAAAAAGAGCATTTTAATTTTGACTCAGGCCAACTGCAATTTTGTCCCGAGTTCAACAAGGCCTCAAATGTTGTCACCATCTAGCCTACAGACACCAACAACAAAACAAAACAAAACAAAACAAAACAAAACAAAACAAAACAAAACAAAACTCTTAAGGATACACTATGCCCAATTCTGCCCGTGTTTTCTCTTTTCTCGTTTCATTGCCCTCCATAGAAATAATACTAGAACTCTTAAAGGCAAAGTTCAGCTTTCTTGCCAATTCAGAAGTGTAGTCAGGGTCATGTTTATACATAAATATTAAAGAGTAAATGTCAAAGAACCGTCTAGATAGACTTCAGGGAGGTTACAGGTCTAATCTTTAATTTAATGGTGTACATACATCACTTTACACCATGATCTGAAGTATCTAATAAGTGAATCAACACTACAAATTACATAAATACAGCTCTCTCTCAGTTTAGTGATCAATTTTGTTTTAAAGCTTTCCAAAGGTTCTAATTTTTTTCCCCCAGAATCCAATAAGCAATTTTCCTGTGAAATGAGAAATGCACGTACTGGGACAGGGATGCAGTCCTGTCCAGCAGGCTAGTCCTCACAGATAGAAAGATGGCCGAAGGACAAACAGTGCCATAGCTTCTCAATTCTGAATGCCTGGGTTCAGGGCCAAGCTGTCACAAGGCATCAGAAGGGCCTTAGTGAGCTTAGTCATCCAAGGCTCAGTTCGCCTTCCAAGAGTAAAAATAAGAATAGAGAACTTAATCTCACAGGACTGTTAGGATTAAAATATATATATATATATATATATATTTTATATATATATATATATATATATATATATATATATATATATATATATATATATATATATATATATTTATTTATTTAATTATAGTATTTAGAATCTGTTGTGTTCCTAAGCATTAACCACCATTTTGTTACTTTTTAAGCTATTATTTAGTCACTGTTTAAGTTGATAACTTCCCGAACTCCCAAGCTACCTTGAGTTCTAAGACCTCGAACTAAAAGTCTAGAGAGCACTGGGAATTGCAGGCAATGGGGGTCAGGTCCCCTCAATTCCCGAGGGAGCTGATGCTATGTAAGTAAACCAAGCTTTGATTTGGGATGAAACCTTACTCTTCTTCTTCTTTCTCCCATGGCCTGTGTCTCCCTTAGCCTCCAATCACTTTGATTCTCCAATGGTTTTCCCCTCCCTCTTTGTTGTCCAGATTTTGTTTCACCAATTAAAAAAAAAAAAACAAAAAACAAAAAAACCAAAACAAAACAAAGTCATTCTTTACCTGAAAATGCTCAGTACTGTAATAAAACTAGTCTGGGCTAGATTTTGAAAGCAAACAAAGCAAAAACACAGAAAGCAGTATAATTAATCAAAGCAGTATTCATGGGACACTGTGATCTTCAAGGCAGACATAAGGCCTACCGTATGTCTTTCCTTCTTCTAAGAAGTCCCCAGATAGCCAAAATTCTCTACCATTTCTTCAACAGCTCACATACAGCTCTCCTTTAAATAAATATGACTGGATTATGAATAGCAGAAAGACAAATGTAATTTGAGGCACAAAGTGGTCTCATTTTCTCAGGCATGCTTGCAACTATAACCCACCTCCTTATGACTTTTAAGCATAATTGTCTTCCCTAGGCACCTGTCACTTGTCAACTTTGGTGGACACCCAACAGACTCCTTGTTTGTCAAGGTCAAATCTGCACCTCTAGGTGCCTCGTCAGGGCTGGTCCAGAGCAGACAGTCAGTATTTGTTGACTATATTAATAAATGAATATTACGTTGATTTATTCTTCACGGACTTGAGTATAAACAGTCTCTTGTTTTTGTATACCCTAAACATAACTCTCGTCTGCTCTCTTTCTTCCTTCGGCATTTATTTGAATTCTGCTTCTTTCCAAAGCAGAAAAGTCCACCTTGTCCTTTCAAACGTAAGCTTTCCCTTTGTACTTGGAAACTGCCACAATGAATGGAGATAGTGACAGGATCCTCCACTCCAGACACCTCTAGACAAGTACTCCCTAGAACTGAAGCTAGACGCATGAAGCATTAAAATCATATCTAAAAGTGATCACACTTCCTCTTTTACACAATTACTATACATTAAAATAAGACCAGCCACGAAAGCACATGCATCAAGCCAAGAGATTTCATCACACTGGATCCTACTATTAAGTCAGTAATTGCCAACTTTTGTCTTTGATGCTGTGGGATATATGCCATTATCTCAAAAGGCAAGTAGGACCCTCAGAATGAAATTAATTTTAATTAGCTTAAATGTTAAGTGTGTCTGTGACACCGAGCCCTTGGAAACAGAGGATAATACAAACAGAGTGTCACAGTCTAAAGCGATTAGGAATCAGGGAACTAGCAAAGAGAAGACAAATGAGTTTGAAATAGCCTGAGGTCAAGTCCTCACTTCCAAGTACAGTTTCCCATGAAGAACAGAACTCGGAAGAAGAGAGAGAGGGAGAGGCAGTGTGCAAATGATGCTAAGCCTAGTGCCTAAGTTGTATTTATATTGGGCCAGTTAAAGAATACAATAGCCAGAAAAAGACGAAGGCAGCATGAGAAGAAACATTTATTAGGTATCCAGTGGAGATCCACAATGATGAATTATCTTAAGCTGAACTATTAGGCTGGGACCTCTTTTCATAGCTGGCTAGTAGGAAGACTCGACTCATAGCCTTATTCTAGATGAGTAAAAACAATGGTAAAGAGGGACTGAAAATGTCTTTTGATCTGCTTGACATAGGTTATATTCATTTTAAAATATTTTGCTTGCAATACTAATCATGGGCTTACTACAAGTTTGAAAACTTCCTGTTCTGCACCAAGGGTTGATCATAAAATGAAGTAGTAGAGGGGAGCCCCCAAACAACCCACATCCTTCACCTTGCTCTTATTCTTTGGTTGGGAGTGGTGCTAAGATTTCATCTCTTCCTTACGTAGAATGATTAAGGTGGAGAGCCAGATTTCAGTACACAGTCTTGGTCACATCTCTGTTGGAAGATGTGTCATTGCTAGTAATTGATGAATAAGAATACACTCTAAACACAATTAGGTAGCACTAAGACAATATCACATATTCTTAAGATTTCCATAAAGTCAAGAGTTACTACTTTTATACCTGCCATAGTGCTGCCACTGCCACACAGACATGATGTTTAAGTTTAAAAGAGCAAAGGTCTCCCAGGAAAGAGATCCAGCCATCTCAACACAAATGACCCATGAGGTACAGGAACTTGCTATGGTGAGGGACAAGGCTTAATGTCTGTGACATGTTGTCTGGAGCCTGGGCTTCTCTGACGTTGATACCTTTGTGTCATCTCTTCCCACTGAGCACAAGTAGATCTAGGAACTGAGATTTCCCAACAGCATGAGAACCTACTGAGGAATCCCTTTGTGGATGTCCAGCATCCTGTTGAATGAATGGCATTCCACTATATGAATAGCATATTCTATTTCATCCAAATAGACATGGAAGCTGTTTCTATATTCTGCTTATTCTAAACAAACTTGCTATACAAACTTGATATTTACGCCATCCAAAAAGTTTGTCTTAGTTTGGGTTTTACCTCTGTGAACAGATACCATGACCAAGGCAACTCTTATATGGACAACATTTAATTGGGGTTGGCTCACAGATTCAGGGGTTTAATCCACTATTATTAAGGCAGGAGTATGGCAGCATCCAGGAAGGCATGCTGTAGGGAGAGCTCAGAGTTCTACATCTTGTTCCTAAGGCCATCATGACAATACTGGCTTCCATGCAGCTAGAATGAGGGTCTAAAAGCCCATGCCCACACTGATACACTTCCTCTAACAAGACTACATCTCTAATAGTGCCATTTCCTGGGTCAAGCATATTCAATCCATCACAGTTTGTTAGAACATTTTTGGGAGTTTTTTTTTTCCCCTTATTTTTCTGGAGGAATAAGAGTCTCATTTGGGAGCCCACGCTAACCTCAAAGTCACATTGACTTTCTGTCTCAGTCTTTCAAGTTCTACCATCAATGGTGTGAAGCTCCATGCCTGCCTGAGGTCCTCTTTTCAGGGTTTAAAACTTAAAACTTACTACCTAAGAGCGAAAAAGTTGGTAATAGTTATGGTACTTATATGTTTAACTTATTGAAGAAACTGTGTTTAGTCTATAATTTCAGGATAAACTTTTGAACAGCAATAGATAATGAACTCAAACTCACAGCTAGGGTGTTGCTTCCCCATGTGGATTAATAAACTATAGGGACAAAGTCTTAATAAGTTGTGGAGAGTGTTCTCAACAGCCCATTCTTGCTCTGGACAACGCTATTCACTGTACTCTCCAATGCTTCTTTCAAAACTAAACTCTAGGAGGACTTCCTGGGTGCCACATATGCTATGCTATACTCTAGAGGAAGAAAGAAAGAAAGAAAGAAAGAAAGAAAGAAAGAAAGAAAGAAAGAAAGAAAGAAAGAAAGAAAGAAAGAAAGAAAGAAAGAAAGGAAGGAAGG
>NC_034600.1:44138618-44165672 GCF_900095145.1 Mus pahari | reverse complement strand
ATAGATGGATGGATGGATGGATGGATGGATGGATGGATGGATGGATGGATGGATGGATGGATGGATAGATAGATAGACAGACAGACAGACAGATAGACAGACAGAAAGACATTCTCTCATCTGCCCTATGTCCTCTTCTAGATGTGCTCCGGGTATTTTAAACTCAACTTGTCCCCAGATGGACCTTACTCTGGCTATATACCCTCTCCCAGAGGCTCCTAAATCCCCAGGCAGAGGGCCGATAGCCAAAATTCAAACCGTGAATCTTAAAAGTCATTTTTAATCTCTTACCTTGACTCCCAAGAGTCTACAAACCATCATTCAATCAACTTGCCCTTCCTTTCTAGCCAGGGTAACCTAGTAACTACGGATACACCAAAACTCCTGCAATGGTCCTCTGCTGCAATTATGACTTACCTAGAAAATTCCGGCGAAAACTTCAAATCTAAACCCAAATTTTATTTCCCTCCAAAGATCCCCTTATATTTTTACAAGCCTGCTTCATCTGTGTATTGTTATCCTAGAGGAAAATATATGCCCTTCCAATTGACAGAACTAGTTTTGTACAGCCATCTCTTTATAATAATTGCCTGGAGCTGACAATTTTCTGGACATATGCTTTAGGATTAATTCTGGGTGTGCTGGGAAGCTATGCCCACCAGCAAACCACCTTCACTACATTCATGTGTGCTCAAATAAAATGATATGACCTATGTCTACTACATCAACTACAAGATGTTTATTGAGTGGCTTCTATACATCACACACAATACTGGGAGTCACAAATCAAGTGGCAAAAGAATTAGGCATGACCCCTGCCTGATCCATTGGCTCATAAGTTAAGCAGGTCACCAACTTTGTAATATCTGAATGCCTTTATCTAGCACATTTAGGCTTTGTGATATATCTGAGTAACACCAGCCTGCCCCCTAAAATCACAATAACTTCTCTGCCTTTCAAAGTATTATTCACATGGGGGAAGTTACACTTCCGTGAGCCTTTAAAGTAAATATTATAGCCATCATCACTGCACTAAGAACAGGCAAACAAAATAAATCCTATTCTTATAGCTCAAATCTAAACAGCCACAGGATACATCAACTATCCAGAACACAACTGAAACCTAGAAGCTGTGGGGCGGCAAACAGAAATGTCCTCAAACTAACATCCTAAAGCTCGCTTGTCTAATATGCTGAACGGTCCCTGGGGCCCACCCAGAAACTTTGCCTAGAGGAAAAAAAAAATGTGATCACACTTAATTTCTTGGCTCTCTACGCAGAGCATATTAGAAGTAGTAAATCATTGGTGGGAAACAGAGGGCTGAACCAGTCCTCTAGAGAATGGGACATGGACGGTAGCAAAACAGAGAGTTAAAACAGAGACAGGAATCTACAAAGGAAGAAACTAAAAAGCTAAGGAAATTGTGGGAAGGAGAGCACAGCGGTTTAGACTTGACACAGCGCTGAGGAAGCATCGTCCCGATGTTGCTCAAACAAAATGATGGATTACACTCCCGAGACTTTCATTCTTGTTACAGGGAAACGTGAGCAGGCAGATCCAATCATGTGGTGAACACTGCCACCCAGTCCTGACACCCCTCAACCTGGCCCAACTGAACTTCTCATTCCTTCTCTGAACTAATTTGAAGTTGTCTACGGATGTTAATTTCATTTCGTTTGCATATACCTCTAAAGATAAGATCCTTTAAAAAAACATAACCAAATTATCATCATTACATGGAGAGAAAATTAAGATCAAATTGTTAACTTTTTAACCTATTCCTACTACTAAAATCTCTGAAGATATATTAAGTCAGGATTTTTAAATTTTTCTGCTTGCAATTAATTTAACTGGTTAAATGCCAAGAAACCCAGGGAGGTGTGAAGTACCTGCCTTGCTAACCTAACTACTGGTTGAGATGGAGCGGCATTAAATTATGGTGCTTTGGTCCTTACAGGAGGCTCTTTAATCAAGGGAAATGCATATTTAGAAAATCGCTCATTAAGATAATTTTGTTTAGTCTACAACAGCTCCTTCAGATGTGAAGTGTAATAAGTTGATTACTATTTGAGCAGTATTCTATCCCTGAAAGAAGGATCTGAAATGATAGATAAACTTACTGAGAGAACCCCAGGTCAAAACCCAGGGTTCTGACAGTGAACTACAACTGTTAATCATAAAATCAAAAGCAAGAATGGTGGCTCAGACCTGAGACATCTGAAGGTCTGTCTCTGGTGATTGAGCAAGGACGTAAGAACCTGAGGTACAGACCTATATCTCTGCTTTAAACCCAACCCTGTAGTTTTGAAGGCAAGATTAATACATGGGATGCTTAGGATTTCAACTGGGAAAATCAAACATAAATGATATCTTTAAGGGAGTCTGTATGTGCATGTGAAGAGGACAAAGTGGTTTTCTGGGCAAAATACCTCAAAAGAGCTTTCAGTTGGAATTTGAGAGAAACATGAATAAAACAGAACGCTCAGGTGCTTCCAAACTCTGATGTGCTGAGAGCCTCGTAGTCCTTGGGCAACTAGTGTGGCCTGAGTCATGTGTCTCTACATCTACTTCTCACCTCCAGGACTTAGCAGTTTCTGTTCATACTTATATACCAAGAAAATGTGATCGTTTCAATGTATCTGATATTAGAGAAAAGCTGGGGAAGCATTAGTCAAAGAATGGGGCCTGCCGTACAAAGTTCTCAATGACCTAATCTACATATACCATTTGCAAACCTTTATATTTTCACCCAACGTCAATGACTCTTCCTTACTGATACTGTCTGGTTCCTTTTTGCTTTTTCCTCCATTCTTAAATATAATCTATTCACAAGGCTGATATTAAATACCACTAGAACCATGCAATGATTTTTTCCCCCATAGTATCTGGGCAAAATCTTTGCCCCACTATTTAGCCAGAGTAATCTAGGATTGATGTTTTCAATGTCATATATGACTTGCCATTTTGTAGTAGTGTTACTTATTATACAACATCTTCAGGTTCATCAATTCTAGTAAAAAACTTGACTGGTGAGATTCAAGTGAGTTTCGTCTACCAAAGCTTTTCTGATGTGCTCCTCTGGGTTCCAAGTGCTATTCTAGGGATAGAGAGCGCACACATTAACATGGCTACATTGCCATCAGACACAGCACTGTTCTTAAAGCCCTAGTATTATGACAGAACAGGTAATTGATGTAAAGAGATGCTGCACCGGGAAAGCAAACGGTCACCACTTGCAGTGATGTCCAAGCATGTACAAAACCAAAAGAAACAACTTAGAACTAAATTGGTTCTACTGATAATTTTTCTAAATTTAAGTGTCTACAAGTTTCTCTGTAACACAATGGAAAAATCTTTGTATTAACAAAACATGCTAATCTAGAAATACATCCTGAAGTTTACCTAAACGGCATACACACATGTATATACAGCCTACAACACTGTGGTGCCAGAGAGATGGCTTAGTGGTTAAGTGTGTGTGTACTGCACTTCCAGAGGACCCCAGTTTGGTTCCCAGCACCCGAGTCAGGTGGTAACAACCTATAACTGTAGCTCCAGGAGGACTCAATGCCTCTGACTTCTACTTCTGAGGACACTAGCATACATATATTAACAAACATCGACAAATAAACACGAACTAAAATATAGTAAAAAAAAAATCTTTTTTAGAAACCACATCTAGTATAAACTATCACATGATATAATAAAAAATTCAGTTCTTCCTCCATATTTACCAAAAACCTTAACACACCACCAATAAAAATCTGAGGAAAAAAATTTCAAGTGAAATTTCACCTGAAATCACTGGTGTAAAGAGCAAAACGATGAAATATGAATAATTACCAAAAGAATGTAAAAATAAAATTTTAACAAAACATAAAATTATATGGTAGCATTTTACTTACTCAACTTTCTAAAAAATGTAAATGATGTTTTAAAGCAATTGGAAACATGAAATCAAAAGATAATAGAATATAATCCTAATAGAAATATAAATCCATGTAACAATAGAAACAAAATATTTTCTAACATGAATATAAATTGATCTACAAAGTAGTTTTGTACTATATATTCGAGCCTTAAAATGGAGCTGGAGAGATAACTTGGTGGTTAAGAGCATCTGCTGTTCTTGCAGAGGACCTGGCTTTGGTTACTAGCATCCAAACAGTGGCTTGTGCGTGTCTATCTACAGCTCCAATTCTAATAATCTGACTTCTTCCTCTGGTACACACAGGCAAAGATATGGTATGTACATATATGCAGGAAAATGCTTAAACACATGAAATAAAGAAATATCTTTAACTAAATATTTTGATCCCAAAGTTTTGTTTTTAATATTATCTAAGGAAATGCTTCGAAAAATCACTAAAAATGTATGTTTGTTGAGGAAAATCTCCTAGATATAATAGATAGCAGTATACCATATACCCAAGTATAAAGGACAATATTTACAACTATACTGGAGATCTGAGACTTTGAATTGAGAAAGGCTTTGGATTTTAATGATACGGAATTCTTAAGCATTTTCTTTTTAAAAGACTATGGGGCTTTTAAAATCTAGAATGTTATATTGTAATGTGTGATTTGAGGAAGAACTAAAAAGAAAAGGTTATGGCTTAACAATGAAGTGTTTGTGTGTCAAACTGACAAGGAATCAATTGTGCTGGCAAGTTTTATGTCAACTTGACACAGCTAGAGTTATTTGAAAGGGGAGAACCTCAACTTAGAAAATGCCTCCATAAGATCCAGCTGTAATGACTATTCTTAATTAGTTATTGATGTGGAGTGCCCAGCCCATTGTGGGTGGTACTATCCCTGGGCTGGTGGTCTTGGGTCCTATAGGAAAGCATGCTGAGAAAGCCAGTAAGCAGCACTTGTCCTAGCCTTTGCATCAGCTCCTGCCTCCAGGTTCCTGCCCTGACTTCCCTCAGTGATGAACTGTTACCTGGGAGTGTAAGCTGAAATAAACCCTTTCCTCCCCAAACTGCTTTTGTCATGATGTTTCATCACAGCAAGTAACCCTAGCAGGGACAACAGTAAATAAGGAGGATGGCAGGTTCATCAGCCCAACCACCCAAAGGAGAGACAAGTGGAAAATGGAGGCCACTGCCTATACAAGTGTGGTTGATGGCTAAGAGTGACTTGTCCAGTCTTAGTGGCAACAATAGTGACAATACAACAACAGTGACAGCCACCACATCAGAGCCAGGTATTATTAGACATGTGACATCATAACAGTCTCGGGTCTGATAAACATGTTTCCCACTTATTTGATGTTTTCATAGCAAGGATGGGCAGAAGACAATGATGAATCTAACTGTCTGGATTTGACTGTGACCCTTCAAGAAGAAGTGGCTCGCCTGTTATCCCAGAAACCACGACACCCAAAACAGTCACTAACTTTAACTTTTATAAAAAGCTTTTCAATAGCATAGCTATAAAAGAGAAGAAGAGGAAAAAACGATGGCTCATCATCCAGAAGAGAAAGACAATTAATGGCGGATGAAAGCTTCCCATGAATTTACACTTGCAAAAAATGCTAAAACAGATAAAGGGGTGTGGGGAGCCAAAAGGACAGAAAAAGGATGATTCTCACTCTGGAAAGAGTTCAGAGGAATTTGGAGTTTGAAGACTGAGTGCAACTCAAGTCTACAGATCTAGACAGATTACCCGCTGAGATAGCAGAACCCCGTGTCAACTCCAAACCACTCCAAGCAATGCTATCAAACCACTGAGAATGGGGACATCACTGGTGGATTGCTGATGGGCAAACTGGCCCTGGACTGAAGCATTCAGATTAGGATGAACCACCAAAGGTGCACCACAAAGAAGTCCCAATAACCCACCACTCCTTTTGGAGGGACCTGCCAGGATTGTGGGTCCACTCGGAAAGTGCAAGGCTATAAAGACCATTTCAGGAAAACATTTGACAAGCCTTCTGTTGTGCCTTTGGCTAAATGAGACAAAAGGGGGAGCAAAGGTAAACGAAAGGCAGCAGTTAGGTAGCTAGCATCTGCCATGACTGGAAATTGATGGATCGACGCCAACACAGAACCAGTTACCTTTTCTATGGTTTCCAACCTACCTTCGGTCTCAGCGCTTTACACGCAACTCTATTATAGCAATTATCACACCACATAATTGTTAGGTAATTGCATGTCTATTATTCCCCGTGGCATGTGAGCACCCCAAAGGAATGATTATATTCTAGTCATCTCATTATCTCTAGCAAGAAGCACAAGACCAGCACAGAGTAGATACTTTGACACATACATATGTTTTAACTGAACAAAAACTTTGAAGGCATCACATTAATAATTACGGATGGCCCAAAGCTGAAAGAAGTTGCTGATACGTTGGGTGATAAAATTTTAAACATATAAATAAATAAATAAATAAATAAATAAATCCATGACAAGCTGGAACCATAAGTCAGTAGTTACACAATGAAATTTAATAGCAACATAAGTAATATCCAATATTTGAAATTGACTGAGGAACAGAAAGAAGACGACTTGATGAGAAGCGGCAGGCTGTTTTGAGGCATGCCCCATGTGAGCCAATGGGGTGCGAGGTCACAGACAAAGAGAAACAGCTCTGGAGGCCGAAGACAGCAGCACCTATGAGACCACAAGACATAGTGCTGCTGCATGCTGAGCACTTCATACGGGCCCACTTTAGAAC
The DNA here is from genome assembly GCF_900095145.1 of Mus pahari. Classification (NCBI taxonomy): domain Eukaryota; kingdom Metazoa; phylum Chordata; class Mammalia; order Rodentia; family Muridae; genus Mus; species Mus pahari. Next base: position 44,158,988 of record NC_034600.1, on the reverse strand, counting down.
TGGTCTAGAGGGCAGCCACAACAGAAAAAAGATGAGAAGACCAGGTCATGGGAAAGAACAGGAGAAGAAATGGGAAATATTTAGGTTCAAAAAAAAAAGAAAAGAAGGAAAGAAAAAAAAGAAAAGAAAAAAGAAAAGAAAAGAAAAGAAAAGAAAAGAAAAGAAAAGAAAAGAAAAGAAAAGAAAAGAGAAAAGAAAGAACAACTTTCAGAATGAATAACAGCAAGATGGTCATGTCAAGATGGACATGTCAGGACACATGTATTTGCCATCATTAGTGCAAAGACACAAGTGTGCCCACTTTGCTAACCAAGTTCACATGCACATGGATGTGTACACACATATATTCACACTGGGTTTCCAGGATACTTATTCCTCTATCATGCTAGTCTTCAATTTGAGACAGTGCAACATCACATCAGGGATTTCAAGACAATGTTTGTTTGTTTAAGTTTGGTTTCACAGGTTTGAGTGACAGCTAAATTAATATGTATTTTCAGGTCATTCTATGAGATTAAATCCCTGGGAGGTAAACTACTACAAGATAACTCGAATAACCTCCAAGGCTCATCTGGGAAGAAGTCTGTAGATAACCACCTGTCTGACGCATCTTTTGAGAAGGATGGCTTGAATGAATCACTGCGGCCAGCACACCTAACACTACTCAGAACTCACTTAAGAGTGAGCTCAGAGGACCCACAGACCTCTGGCCCAACTCACAGTTGTTCAGACTGCAAGAAGCAAAGCCGACCAGGACCATTACTCACTATCAGATTAAGCGGTACAAGTACCATCTTAGTCAGTCTGTAGTGCTGTGATAAAACCCCTTGACCAAAACCAACTTGAGAAGTGAAGAGTAGATTTTAGCTTACAGTTTATAATCCATCAACCATGGAAGTTAGGGCAGGAACTCAAGGCAGGAACCCAGAGGCAGAAATGGATGGGGGAAGTGCTGGCTCACTGGCTTGGTCTTTGTGGTCTTCCCAGCCTACAGGACTACAACCCAAGAGTATCAGTGCTCACCCACAGTGAGCTAGACCCTCTCACACTAATCCTTAATCAAGACAATGTGCCACAGGCTTGATAGGGGAATTTCTCAATTAAGGTTCCCTTTCCAAAATGACTCTAATGTGCACCATGATAGAAAACCAGCCAGCCCAAACACATAAAGATATCTAAGCAACTGAGGACGAACTTCTAAACTCTGCAACAATGCCCTCATTGGTCTGCACACTGACTCCTGGGCTAACTTTGTACATTTTTTAGCATGTTCACACTGTATGACTGTATGTCTGCACACACACACATTCATGCCCACAAACACAAAACAAAGATATGGTACTCCATATTTAATATGTCAAATATGTCATTGTTCTGATCATCCTTTAAATACCTCCAATAAACACTTGTATCACAAGAGATACACATGTCCAATCTTAGGAAGAATTCGAATGGTATATAGAATTTGAAGAAAACTAAAAATGTGACTTAGGTTCAGTAAGATATATAAGCAAGTCCAGCTTTTGATGTACTTTGCCTAGATATAAAATATCATCTGTTTTTGTGATAAACAACACAGCACCATAAATCACATGTTTCCAGCTGCAACAATCCACATTCAGATTAAAGCCATGAAACAGAATCACTGTGTCAAGATTCATACAAACTGATCTTTTAACAGATTGGGGGGGGTACATTAAAAGAAAAATCTGAAGAATACATTACACAATAAAACATCTGAGAGCGCTTAGGCACTTGCGAAGACAGAACCCTGGGTTTTGAAGTGCATAGGAATTAAATGTTAAACACAACTCACAGCCTGCCCTGAAACAATGAATACATCATAAAAAATATTTCTTTTTATAGCCACAGGGCTAAGAGTTTTGCTGTTTATATCTATCCCAGCCTACGAATTGAGAGCACTGCCAGGACTGTCCCTTCTGACTTCACTGGGAAGCTGGACAGGGGAGTCTGCCTGGGTTCCTTTCTGCGGAGTTCAGTTCGTGTCCAAAACTGGCTCGAGGCTCAGTTTTTCTTCAGCCACTCCATTGCTGCCTGCCAGTTGCATAGCTCTAAGTATTTCCTTTCCAGCTACAGATATTAAAATGTTTTGTTGTTTTAAAACTTGATTTAGAACTGCTGTAGATAGTTTTTTTTTTTTTTTTTTCACTTCAAGCTTCCCTGGGTCAGCAACCTCCAGTAACATTCAAAAAGTAGAAAGATCCCAATTGCATACTGAAAACAAGAATGGGGGCCAGGGAACCTTGAGGTGACAAGACTCTAGATTAGCCACGTCAGGCATTTTCTAGTCCCAAAGAAGGTTTCACATGGTCTGGGTAGGGGCCAAATGATGCACATGGTCACCCTGAGCTTGCTCCCTGCATCCTTCTCTGGTGACCTGCCCCACTGACCTCCATGAACCAAAGTCCCAGTGGAGCTGAGCAAGGAGGACAAGCCCTGCGTCTCGCAGGGTTCACTCTGTGCTACCCAGGGCTCTGCTCTTTGGGAGAACAAGCCAGCAAGTCATGAAGCATTCTCAGTTCCCATTTACTCCTTCTTTCAAATGAGGACTGGGTCCTTGTCTCTTTGAGAAAAAGCCACCAAAAAAACAAAACAAAACAAAACAAAACAAAAAACAAAAACAAAAACAAGGCAGACAGACCTCCCACTGAAAACCATAAAATTTTTTGGTGACTGCGATGTTGCTCAAAGTTACCATTTCAGCCTTTGTAATGAATACAAACAAGGGAAGTCTGAGGTAGGGAAGTCCGAGGTAGGGACCACAGCATAGGACAGAAAGGACTGAGGAAGGAAGAAAGTGCTACATTCAGAGTTCCCAGACTCATGAATGTATGCACTCTTTGCTCTCCTTTTCTCGTTCAGAGACTCCCTGTCCTGGATAACAGGAGGGGTGTGTAAGTGTTTAATTTCACAACAGCTGCAAGAGACTTTCTCCAAAGAACGTCATTGTGAAGTCAAAGTTTATATGATAGCTGCAAATGGTGCGATGAGGGGATTTTTTTTTTTTTAGCCAGCAACCTTGACTATTGAGGACATTTTGTAAGGGAAATAAAGGAAGCAGAGAATGCACTGACTACTATTTAGCTAAGACCATCTCTTTTATCTTCTGTTCCCTCACTTTCATTTCCTTCTTAAATGAATCCCTAGGTGACCTAGAACTCACTGTGTAGATTGGCTTCAAACCCACAGAGATCCAACTGCCTCTGTCTCCTGTATACTGGGACTTGAAACACCACACCAGGGCCTAAACAAGACAATGTTAAACTCAATATATGTATCAGAAACCATCTGGAAAACATATATATTAAATCAAAGACAAAATATATAACATCAAAATAAAATTGGAGATAAAGTTTTACAAAATCCACAATTACTTTAAAATATTGAAAATTATCTAAAACTATCTAAAAAAAACTATCAAAGGTATACTTTTATTATGTAGATTTTTCAGTAAACTGAAAAAAATCTTAAATCAGGTTCTCAGTAATATTTCAGAAAGAAGAAAGACTAGATTGGACCAACTGTTTCCAAAACGACAGTTCCCACTGGTGAATGGGATGGTGAGAGTCGAGTGGCATCCACATCTGTTCAATCACACTAGCAGGGTATTAACTTTTACAGCACACTGTATGCAAACAGTCCAACAGGATAAACCATTAGAATCCTTAACATTCGGATAGTATTCAATGCTTGTGCAAACAGGATCTTTTATCTATGAAGTGAGAAACCATCACTTTGTTTTAAAATGTAGTTTCTTTATTCAATCATGTGTTATGTAATAGAGGAAGAATATGGCCACGGATTTCTGACAAATGCCTGGGTAGATAAACCCAAATTCACCTCTTACTCCCGCTCATAAATATTTTCTTAATTGCCTTGGGCAATTAAGTTCAGAAAAGGGCACAGATTAACTGAAATAAAGAACCCCCAAAATCATACTGTATGTAAAACTTCTCAGGTTAGAATGAAGAAATGAAGTGGTCTGTATGTCATTGGAGAAAGCAGCGCCCTTTGGCTCCCATTAAGAAGTCAAGTTTACTATCAAAAGCACCGGAGAGACATTGGGAAGACTGCCAAACTCAGAATCCTCAACCACCGAAAACCGGGCAAAATGTGGCCTTGAACTCTCGGCGTGGTGGGGAGACAACTGTTAAGCATGCTTAACTCCAAACTTGAGCAATCCGAACCAGAGCCTGGCAAAGGCCGGTAACAGTTACTCCTTACAGAAGGAGGAGCTTCCACCTGGCATCTGGTATGTGCTACGCACATTACCTGGGTGGAAATGTGACTGGATGTGGGTCTTCGCTCCAGTCCTGTAGGCCTGCATATATTTCTGGATCCTTTTGCAGACTTGAAGAAACTCAGAGTAACTCCTCCAGGCAGGAAGCCCTTGCGTTTGGTACTGCTGGTTTTTCATCCATTCGTAGTCCTGCTACGCCAGGGTAAAGATAACCTGGTGACTGTTAAAACCAAACCACCACACTGACACATACGCAATAAACTCAATGTGGGGAGCAAATGAGCTTTTTGGTGGAACTGAAGAAAACAGCTGTGTTTACATCAGTTTGGGGCCCGGGAGTGACTACATTTCAACTCTGCACCATCAGAAGCTGCCAGCAGCCTTTCCTTTTGGGTTGGATGGCTTCCAGTGCTCACAGTCCAAGCCTCTTATCACTCTCTCATGGACACACACACACACACACACACACACACACACACACAGAGAGAGAGAGAGAGAGAGAGAGAGAGAGAGAGAGAGAGAGAGGAGAAATGACTAGAAAAATTTAGGTCGGTTCAAAGATATGCCTAAATAATTTTGATCTTTTGTCTATTTCTACACTTAAGACACAGCCACCTTGGCTCTTAGCACCACGACTACTTAAAGGGATTTTCATTTATTAAAATCGCAATTACTCAGACAATAGCTTAAACGTTTGTGAAATAGACTCTGTAGACGAGAAGATCAACAGCATCAGAGATAAGCCACATTTGAGAAACCTTAACCTATGCATATTGGACAGACCTAACCTCTGTCCTACTCTGACTATTAAATTTCCAACAAAGATACCCGTGTTTTTACCTTCCTTGAATCTAGCTATTTCAACAGGCAGATTCAGCCTAATACAACAGAAGTTAAATGATTATCTAAATTGGCTTGGAAAACCTGGGAAGAAAAATGGAGAAAAGAATAAATAAAATTAGCACTCTGCCCTTGTTTCTAAATTATGAACTTGTTGATAATATATTCATCTCATCATTGCTCTGGCAAGCAGCCACCAGATTTAAGATTAAGGAGTCTTTAAAAATGATGTAGACTCTAAATTTGCAATCTGTCATTAGCACAGAGGAAAAAGAGAACATGGAGGCAGACATGGTGATGCACACTTCTAGTCCTAGCACTTGGGAGGCAGAGGCAGGTGAATCTCTGAGTTCAAGGCCAACCTGGTAAAAAAAATAGAGAGTTCCAGGACAGCCAGGGTCACATAGGGAGGCCCTGTATCAAAAAACAAAACAAAAAAAAAAAAAAACAAAAACAAAAACAAAAACAAAACCAGAGAAACAAAAAAGAAAAAGAATAGGTATACATAAGGTTCATGGTTTAATATCCAACACCACGTAACAAAATGGCCCAGAAAACCACAGAAATGAACATACAGCATTGGAATCCCCACTACAAAAGTCACCATGGCAACCAGTAGACAGAATATATACTATTACACCTTCTTATATACTATTTTAGATAAATACAACTTGAAAGAATCAAAGGGGGAAATGCCTTACTTTATATTCACTCTAAGGCCTCGCTGGAAAATGAACGTACAGGTACAGTCTGGATAACACCCAGCTTGGGTAAGATCAGCCCAGCGAGACGATGTAAACAACCAAAAGTGGTACCGCGCACCCAGAAACACACATACACAGTGGATTTCAAAACTGCCATTATTCCCTTTGCTTTAGAAGCAGACGCTTTCAAGTGGCCTTTCTGTCATCCGTATGCTGGCCTTACTTTCCCTCTTCTCACTGCGTTCTAGGAAACCTACATTCTACCAATGGCAGAATCATCCAAATACCTTCCGCAAATCAAGGTTGGAAAGAGAACACCCCACCAAGATGGTGTTGAGAGCCACCATAGCATGAACCACAACTGGGCTATGCTGAGAAATTTCTCACTCTTTATATAATGAATCTGCCGTGCATATTTCTTTTTCATTAATTGCATGCTGCTGCACACAGACAGATTAATTCTGGTTTCTTTTATTAGCAAGCAATGAGATTTTGAAACACTGCATATTAAATCAACAGACCTGAAAACATCTTAATCTTAGCATTTTAAGTTCTTAATATGCAGCACTAATGATCAATTGTATGTGATTATGTGGCAACTGCTATAGTTCCTTGTCAGTCTTTTCTTTGGGTCTATGTTAATTGGAAGGAAACGCAAAGGACAAAATGCAAGATGCCACCTGAAATACATATACAATGATTTTTAACCTAAGATGATTAAAACCATCTTTATTTAAAGATAACAGCATGTTTTCTTTGTTTTACATATATGACTGACAACTAGGAACCTGTGCAAATTTAACAGAATTTGATAAGATTCAAATATGTATGCATGTGAAACCATTCACTAAACCCAGACAATAAATATATCTTATCACCTCAAAAGTGTTCTATGACGTCTTTACGCCTTCTTCTTTCTTTATTCTTGTCTTCATTCTCTCTATCCACAGGCAACCACTAGCCATTAGGGTACAAAATATTAGTTTGCACTTCCATAAACATATATATTACATATTATATTACATTTAACTGTAATATTATATATTAAACTATACAAATTACTCTATACAATTATATTTTGTCTGCCTTTTTTCATTAGACCTAACTATTTTGAGACCCATCTATATTGGTACATGTACCAACGTCCTATTTATTTTCATTGAATAGCAGTCTTCCATACAGATGCACTGTAATGAGTGTCACTTTCTGATATAGCAAAATGAAGTTCCTATGACTTTACAAACAAGACTTTAATTGAAAATGATCTTTATGGTTTATTTTTATCTTAAGGTTCTTGTTGTTTTCCCCATCTCCGGTTATTTTATTCTTAGAACACTGTGGTTATGACAGAATTGGTGTATCTTCCTCTTTTAGAAACTAAGAAATTACATTATTTTATATATTTATACATATGAGTACACTGGCTGTCTTTAGACACACCAAAAATCTGCATCAGATCCCATTACAGATGGTTGTGAGCCACCATGTGGTTGTTGGGAATTGAACTATGGACCTCTGGAAGAGCAGGCAGGGCTCTTAACCACTCAACCATCTCTCCAGCTGCCCATATTACATTATTTTATTCTTCTACTGGCAGTGTGGGAAAGGTGTCAGTTCTGTATCTCATGGTCTGATTACTTCCACTTGAGACAGACACTAACATAGATGTAGTACTTTAAATATATGTATCTCTCTCACGAGATGGCCCCCATATCTGTAAGCCGTATTTGGGTTAAGTATACAAAATCACTTTATCCACTTTTAAACAATACTTTCTTATTATTTAATTTTACTTGTATTTTTTCTCACCAGGATCCAAGTCCTTTAGAAGAATTTACAAATAAAGCTTTTTCTTTAGTTATGGTTTGTCTTTTCTGCTCTTTCAAAGTACATAAGTCTTTAAATGTAAGGAAGACTCTAAAAGATCTTATGTCAACCCACTGTCACAAAGATTTTCCTCATTCATTTTTCTACTGAATGTTTTAAGGGCTTTGGTTTTTGTTGTTGTTTGTCTTGAGTTTTAAACTGAAGAGTGAAGCCATTTAAATTTTTTTTTTAATGGTACAAAGTTACAATGTCTTGAAATCTTTTTTTTGTTTGAGACAGGGTTTCTCTGTGTAGCCCTGGCTGTCCTGAAACTCACTCTGTAGACCAGTCTGACCTTGAACTCAGAAATCCGCCTGCCTCTGCCTCCCGAGTGCTGAGATTAAAGGCGTGGGCCACCACACCCGGCTATGTCTTGAAATCTTGTTTGGTGCCCTTTCCCTTGCCTAATTTCCTTTAATTGATCTCAATTAGAAAGCACAAATATGATAACTGGCATAAATTTATGTATGTTTCAAAGGAACATATATTTTTGATTGGAGTATAAAATACATGATTATCAGAACAGGAAGTCACACGTGGACCCTCTCTCTCACAGGATCAGCAGCCACCAAAACAAAGTTCAGTCCCTTTGTGACTTCTAACTAAAGCGAGAACCACAAAGGGCATTTCAATGAACATTCTCACATGTGAAGAAAGGTCATGTCTTCCCCTTGTCCCAAAGAGCTGAGACAGAAGTTAGAATGTTCAGTCGAGGCCTGTTTGAAAGGATAGTGAAGTTTGAGTTACCCAAGGACACTACAAAGACAAGGAGACGGGCAAAGTGGTCCAGGTATACAGAACTGTCATCTACACTGAACAGTTGCAGTAAACGAATGGGACAGCATGCCCTGTGGGCATCCACCCCAGCTAGGTGGGCATCACGAAGCTAAAGCTGGACAAAGACCACAAGAAGAATCTTAGAAAGGGAAGCCAAGTTTTGACAAGTGGGAAAGGTGAAGGGTAAATAAATATAAGAAAGAAATTACTGAGAAGATGCAGAAGTGGAGGAGTTTCATACACAACTCCCATTAAAGACTGCTTAAGTAGAATAAGTAAGTAAAAGTAAAAATACATAATTATTAATTAGACCAAGATTATTAATTTAGTATTCAAATGTTTCAGTGTTTTAGTTTGCAATTGGTTGTCTTCGAAAGCCAAGCTAAATTCTTCTCCTGATTATAAATCTGTTAGTTCTCTTTTCTGTTAGTTCTTTTTCTAAGTTCCTCAGTTTTGGCTTTCAGAATTATATAGCTAAGTGTTTCAAAAGTTTGTGATTACTGAGCTCTCTTGTGTGCTGGAAAGAAATCTTTGTAATCTACCCAATAATAACTGTTTGAGTTCATCTGAATTAACAGGACTTTAAGTATTTGATTTTTCAATGACATTTTTAGGATAATATTTCTACAGCTTAATTTTTTTTAAATCTTATCACACACCTCACTTAACTGTCTTTGAAAGATATAATATTATTTTTATGGCATTTAAAAAAAACATTTATATTTATTATGATACATGTGCTTTTTATTTATCATAGCTTTTGCTGATTTTACTTTTTCCCCCTTAATTTATCATGTTTTCTTTATATTTCCTTTCATAACAATTTTATTCTTTAGGGGCTGATGAGCTAGATCAGCGGTGCTCCTGTAGAACCCAGACGGTAGTTTACAAATGTCAGTGATTCCGAATCTACAAATTTTGATGCACGTGCTTACATTCAGGGAAAACACTTATACCCATAAAATATACCAAATAAAAATCTTAAAAAAAAATTCATTCTTTAAAAATGACGTTTTCATGGAAAAATGCACATTATTCTGGGGGAACTCTCTTTCACTGTCTAAGTTTATTATAGAACTTGAACATACAGCCCTTTGAACTATTTTTAAAATCCACTAATAAATATTTCACTCAATTTCTACTGTTGCTATATATGCTTACATAAACTTGAAATTTTCTTTCATTAATTATAGTCTATATTCAATGTAATAATAGGTTCTATAATTTTTTCTCCTTATCTGCCTCTAACTTCATCCATGTGACATATGACACATATACATCACACTCATACACATGACTATCAAGTAATATATGTACACATATGTGTACACACGCACATGCACGTACATGTGATACCATAATTAACCATTTATTTCTATTCCCACTTGGTACTCAGAGACATTAAATCTGAATATTCAATTATCCATGCTCCACCTCTGTTATTATTTCCTTTAACTCCCCTCCTATACTTTCAAAATATTTGTTCTGCATGGCATTCTGACGAAATTCTCTAGCTCAATCTGTAGTTTCTATAATTCATACGTAGGTTGTGTCAACATTTTTACTTAAAATTTTAAAGTCCTATTTAAATTCCCAGGTTCTGTGTTTGATTCTTTCCCACGAATGCAAAGCCTTTCTATAGCTCTCCTAGCATCTCCTGATCACTCCATTATCTCCAGGTCTTTGATACATTCTCTTTCCATTTTGGATTGGGTATCTTTCCTTTATGGTGTTGACTTTGTTCATACTGTGGTGTGTCATAATTACATGCTCGTCTTTGTTTGAGAGTATCTGTCTGCCAGCTCCTTTTGTTTACCACTGTCTGTTTGCAGTGATTAATGGGGACAGACAAGTGGCTTGTCTCCTGTGTGTGTGGGCTTTCTAACCCACCTGGCAGTCGGTATATATTGAGACACTGCCCTACCTCTCTGGGTCTAGCACCCACATTCAAGGATTTAGTTTGTGGGTAAACACAGCTGCTATCCACTACTTAATGCAAGGAGAAAAGAAAAATAAAGGCACGGCTCCAAATGTGGAGTTCCAATTAATAACTCTGATGAGCGCTTTGATTAATAGCCCTGATGAGTTCCTCTTCCAGTTCATACCTCCATTGTCTGTGTCTTAGGCTTTGTCTTGGGTCCCTTTCTTTGTTACAGATTTAATTCTATCTTGGTTATAGATTTAATTTGCCATTGTTTGATCATTTTCACACACATATACACACAGCGTTCAATACCATGGGTTTGGGTACAGGAAGGAAAAATAGAGACCTTTATATATATATATATTAAAAAAAAAACTTCAGAATTTCAATTTTTAATTGTGTAAATTACTTAAATGTAATTACTTTATATGCTTATATTAAAATTCATAGCTAACTTTCTATAACAAAACTGCTCACACTCGTAGCTCTCAGAAGGATACCCCAAAATAACAGTTAATTCAAGATTTAAGTGATCGTGCATCTTCAGCAATCTTTTTTTTACAAGACTTCGGACCTCAGGAAATTAAAAATCAGTAAGTATATTATATGATGCCACCACAATGTTATCGATCTGTTTTATTCGGTATTGGATATGTCAGAGCTTCAATTTAGTTCTGTGAGTGATATATCATTAAGAGCATATTACTTCTTCATCAGTTGTCAAGATGCCACTACAACTATAGGTGTCTATCAAAGTCTGAGTGCTTACATAATCACTAGGGCTGATGCCTCTTTCCCATGAAAACATATAGAAAACTAGGCTGAAGTGTGATCGAATGAATGTGTGCACATGAATCTGTGTAGAAGGAATTGCATTCTTGAGGCTGGGCATATAATTGATATTAAATAACTTGAAATAAATACTAAGAAGCCAACTTTTTCCTTTGAAGGGATCTATCATTACTCTAGTATCTTGAGGAATAATTTAACAACATACCCTCTGCCCTGAAACTGCTGTTATACATGTGTTTTTAATGCTCTGTAAGTCTCCCAGCCATATCCTGACTTTGGTCCCATAACTATTTGTCTGCATGCTTCCACTCTGTGAAATCTCCTTTGTTTCATCTTAGCCTAGACTGCCTCCTGAACTCATTCCAGTTAGAGGATAGGTCTCTGTGTGTCCTGCTCATACTATACATAAAATATAAGTTGACCTACATATCTACCATAACTAAAGGTGAACTAAGTGAGATTGAGGTGGAAGGGAAAGGAAGAACCTAAGGCTATACCACCCTCTGCAGTAGCTCAATCGCCAGGGTAAGGCACACAGAACGAGTTCCAAGGTCGGATGCATAGGCTATGTTATGCTCCAGAAGGAGGGGAGCCATCAGTATCATCAGCTATCAGCATTGAAAAGAAAACTATTATGGGAAAGCCAGGGGCCTTGCCCAGTGTCCCCATCCATGGCTTGTTTTGTTGGAGGGAAGTACTGGTCTCCTGACTTCCAGTGCTTTGCTGCAACAACACACTGAAACCGAATACACAATGAAAACTGGTTGTTATTATGGTAAGCCCCGGGAGAAACAGTAATACCTATTCCCTTGTGAGAGACAAGAAGCTAAGCTGAGAACGCGGGACGAATGTTCCAAGAATAGGGTGGGTTAGGGCTGCAAGTGGGGAATGACCCGATCCTCTCAAAATGGGAAATGGTGCACCCTTCAGAAGCACATGAGATCCCTACTGCCAGGGGGTCAAAGGGACAGGAAACGAGTTTCTAGAATAATCTCTATGTACATCGTCTTAGAAGCGGTCTGTTCAGTACTACGCTGGATTAAGACCAAAAAGATAGATTTTTTTTTTTTTCAAATTTCCTAGGGCACTCCTCCAGGAGAAAACAAAAAATGAAGGTCAGGTCTGCATGAGCCAGTAACAGACTTCTGGGCCTCTAGATTCATTTCTTTGGCTCTGCTGACTGTTTGGCTCAGCTTTCCCTTAGCAAGTGTAAAGAACGCTTGAACACCACCACCCCGGGATCCTGTTCAACCAATTCAGATAGCTGTGGCCTTTTACCTCCCATCCAAGTGACTTGGCTTTATCCCAACATCATTTCCCCTAGTGTAGCCTAGGCTTAAGTGATAGAGTACCTGGCCCAGGGAGCCAAGAGTCAACGGGCGATGCCTAGTAAAGAAAGGCCTGCTTCTTTTCTCAGATAAGGAAACTCTATCAAGAAGTCTCAATCATTCAACACAACACATGACAATAGGCCCCTGACTATAAAAGGAGAATTAGTGAAAACACCACTGTCCATTCTTAAAGCATCTTTCCCCAGGAGCTTTAGACAATTTAATTTTTCTCTTCCAGCCTAACCCTTTGGGAAATAAAGTTAGGGTAATGTATTAAAGCTTTCATTTTACAGATATCAAGACACAGCCAAGAGGCTCAGACACAAAGTGGCAGGGTGTCCTGAGAGAACGCTCCTTGCCGAGCGACATTTCTTCCGTACAATTCTGTATCAGATACAGAACATTTGTATTTTCTTGGGTATAGCTGCTTACACTTCCCTTAACTGGATGCTTCTGCAGTATCCCGTGAGCACTGTCTTATCTAGGCTCCCTTCTGCGTTATCATGTTCTTTTGCCTTGGACACGGTTCCTTGTCCCCTTGAGCCCCTACAACCATCTCTGAGGATGTCTAGAACTTTTGTTCAAATGCCACACTGCTCTGATACCAGCAAGACATTCTGGGGACCCCACCCATCTCCCAGGCCACAGCTACCTCTGCACGTCTATATGACTATATCCTTTCTTTTTCCAGCACAAAATCAACTCTGGCTTCCACTATCTTACATCTAATCCACTGTCATAACCCTAAGAATTAACAAAGTATTTGTAAGGATGTCCTGAGCCTTTTCCCCCACGTTATAGATGGACAAGAAGTTTGCCCCGGAAAGTTTCTGGAGAAATTAACAAATGCAAATACGCTGGACAGATGGAACAGCGCCCACAGATGGGCAGCAGGGTAGCTACCAGCACCTTCCCCTGTGAGGAGCACCTTCCCCTGTGAGGAGCACCTTTCCCTGTGAGGAGCATCTTCCCCTGTGAGGAGCATCTTCCCTGTGAGGAGCACCTTCCCCTGTGAGGAGCATCTTCCCCTGCAAGGAGTACCTTCCCCTGCAAGGAGCACCTTTCCTTGCAAGGAGCTGTTCCTCCTGGCAAACAAGGAGGCAGGACACGGTCAACATCTGTTTCCGATAACAGCTGGCTGCTCAAAGACATGGCCTTAAAAAATGGCTGAGCTGACAATCCTGAAAAACCCTTCGGTGACAACCATGCCAGCAGAGCCAGCCGTGGCTGCAGACAACTCGCCCTTGCTACAGTTCTTTCCTGCCTTCTTTGCCTTACAGGGTCTGGGACCACAAACAACAAAATGAGACCCTCAAGGATTTTTTTTCCCCCATTTGATTGACAACTAGCAGCCATGACTACTATGGCATCAGGGAACAACTAACTGCTCATCAGCCTTCCTTTACCTTTCTGAATGTCATCTTCAAACACCAGCCTGACAAAGAGGATGCAAGGTAGGGGAGGAGGTGGGTGGGGGATGGAGAAACCATTCAGACATAACTCGTTAGAATATTGGGGGTGGGGGAAGAAAAGAAGTCTTTTGGCAAAATCATTCACAATTTCAGAATTCAGTTAGGGAATATTAAACTGTTTGTTTTATCAATAGATTTAAAAAAAAAGAAAAAAAGTTTGCTAAGAAATCAAATTTTCATCTCTGTATGCTATCTACTCATACATGAATGAGTAATTGGAAAATGGTTATTCATGAATGCATAAACTCTGTAGATTTAAGAACTGTAAGTTTTATAGATGAGACACTCTCCAAGCTGTGAAGTCACTGCAGAGTAGACTATGCTGTTAGCTCAGTTAAACACTAGATACATCACTTACCTTGTATATGCGCTTGAATTACGAGATCTAAATAGAGAACCATTAGGAGGCAAAGACAGACGAGATTTTTTTCAGGTAAAAACTTAAAAACAGAGTTATGGTGGTAGGGTGGAAAAGAGAAAAAATTAAAAAGTTGAATATTAGCTCCTGTGGAGTGCTAAATGAATGTGCTCTCTTCCCGGTGGCCATTTGGTGCCATAACGGGAAATATACATAACAGGAGAAAAGAGTAAGTTGTTGGCGGGTGGGGGTGAGGGAGGGTGAAGGGGCAAGAGGAGAAGGAAGAAGGGCGAGATGGAGGGGGCAGAACAGGATAAAAAAGGATGAAAGAGGTTTACCTGAAATTTGTTAATTTAAAAGACCATGAGGGAAAAGTTGAATTTTTGCTCTCTCTCTCTCTCTCTCTCTCTCTCTCTCTCTCTCTCTCTCTCTCTCTCTCTGTGTGTGTGTGTGTGTGTGTGTGGTATGTATGGTTAGGAGAGTAGTGAGAATATAATTTTACTGATCACAAATCTTGCATAATATTAGCTATAGACCAGACCCTCACGAGATGACTTGACATAGAAACTGTTGCCACATTTTACAGACAAGAAAATCCTCAGGAACATAGATGGGCCCAGAATCAAACACAGTGACTGACTGAGTCTGGAAACTCGTCACTGAAGGAGAAAAATCCACTCAAAGACTAATCCAGCTGGCCATCCAGGAGCCCTGCTAGGTAAAGCCTGTGCTTCCTCTCGTTTTCCTTTGCTGGACACGTTCTCATTTCAAAGGGTAACAGGGTAAATATGACCAGAATAGTTTTTTATAGATGTATACAAATGTCTCAATGAGATCCCTTATGATATATAGATATAGATATAAATATAGATACATGTTAACAGAACCATTGTCAAAACCAATATGTCCTGGCGAGGGTGACAGGGAAGCTGCAGAAGCCAAGCTATTGTGGATACTGGAAACAACTGGCCCATCACACCCGTCCACCTGCACTGCTTGCTCTCTTTATGTCACCGTTGCTCTACAACTTTGGTCACTGTTTTGACCCATTCATTTCATGATTTTTCCAATTTTTCATTAATTCCCTTTGGGTGTATTCAGGACTACCTGTCACCAAATCTATAGGGGCTGTGTGCTGCTTAGACTAACTCTCAGCCTTGGGCACACTGTGATGGAATGACTATGTAAACTGTGGAGACATGCTATGTAAGAAGGAACTGATGTGACCGAGAATCACAAAACAGAAATGAAAAATAACATACCATTACGTATCCCTATATAGTATATATACTCCGCATATATGTGATATATACACATTCATACAAAGCATGGATCAGTTAAAGGTACAAGCATAGTTTGTTATTAAGATAACCGGACGTGACTTTCATTAAACTTAGCTCCATTATTCATTGTTATTTCATCTTGTGCCCTAAATGAGGAAAACAATAGTTCATATCCTTTCAATTTTAAAACAGTAATAAATTTAATGTAAGGTTGAGAAGGGGAATGATAGCAAGCCTTGGAATGGCCTGGAATGGCCTTGGAATGGGTCTGCAGGTCGGTGGGGAGGAACAGGGCATGCCACTCTCCTGCGTCAACTCCGGGATGAAAACTGTCTGCACCTTCCTCCTGATACCCTGTGGCTTCCATGGCTCCCACCAACCGCCTACTGTGATCGTCTCCCTTCTTGGTTGCTCCCTTGAATTTTGCATTCTTCTCTATACTGACAAACTGCCTGGATTCCAGTGACTATCTCTCTGAGCAGCCTAGCACTGGTGCGTGCAGGTCATCTGCCATCCCGCAGCCATCCTGAAACATTCAACTCTTTCCCCTG
The DNA here is from genome assembly GCF_900095145.1 of Mus pahari. Taxonomy (NCBI): domain Eukaryota; kingdom Metazoa; phylum Chordata; class Mammalia; order Rodentia; family Muridae; genus Mus; species Mus pahari. The sequence goes on along the minus strand of NC_034600.1, from coordinate 44,142,829 downwards.
AGCTTAGAATACTTGATCAAGTCGTTCCCAGGCAACTTGACTTCACTGAGCTTCTCCCTAAATGGCTGGTGTGGAGATGATTTCCTCAGCACCTAGAAATACTTGAAATCCCCCAAAAGTTGACTTCCTTAAATGTGCTAGCCTGGCTTTGCCCGTGCTCCTTTCCAGAGTGAGATAAAATGGAGAACCCAACCAACCGTAAGTTTTCAATAAATAAACAAGTGGGTAACTCATTCAAAAACCAACTCCCTCGGCAGCCTGCCCCTGACACTATGAAACAAATACACAGATTACACTCTGGAGCCTACCTTCTCCTGAGATGGTTACTCAATGGTAACAGGGATGTTAAACTTGATGGAGGAATAGTAATGTATGGTTGGGCCACAAACTTGCTCTCCCACATGAATGTAAACATAAACCCCATTATCGTTAGTCTGGAACTAGCCTACTGCCCCAGTCCCAGGGGCTCTGTTGGTACCTATGCTATTCTACCTCCTAACAGTAAGTAATGAATTAAAATGTGACCTATGGCATCCTCTCCATTGTAATTTCCATCTCATCAAACTGACAGGTCAGTTTTGTTTGTAGTGAAAATAAACCTCCTTGAGAAAAGACATACACCTATCCTATGCATCCCCACCCGTCCGAGGTCACCTTCCGCGGTGCTCACTTTCAATGGCATATGGGCAACGTTAGGTTCCATCATTTCCTTTTCCTTAAATGTTAAGAAACATTCACTATTTATTTCACTCAAATAAACATTTTATACAATAAATACCTTGCCAATTCACGCATTTGATGCTATCGCTGATAAATGTTCAATTAAAGTCTTTTTTCTAACTTAGCCTAATAATTAAAGCCAAGAGACTTCTCAAACCACACATTTAGAGTCTCTAGATTTTTATATTAGAGTCTATGACTCTGAAGTGTCGACAAATATTATTGTCACAGGCAGAATAGCTAGCAGAAATCAAAGCAGTATTCAGATACTCAACCTACGAGAAGGCAGTCTTTTTTTTTTTTTTTTTTGGTTTTTCAAGACAGGGTTTCTCTGTATAGCCCTGGCTGTCCTGGAACTCACTTTGAGGACCAGGCTGGCCTCGAACTCAGAAATCCGCCGGCCTCTGCCTCCCGAGTGCTGGGATTAAAGGCGTGCGCCACCACGCCTGGCGAGAAGGCAGTCTTAAAACCTTTTACACAGAAGTTATTACAAGGATGTTTGTGTTTTACTGTTTGGCTGCTTTCTGGCTAAGACCAACATTCCTGTTCCCAGGATACTGTAAAATGATAACACCGGGCATCTTAAGAGAAAACCATAACTGCTCCACCACAGATACTTTCCAATACCGATGCTCTAAAAATCACCGTTAGCTGTCCCACTGTCGGACACCTGGGAAGGTCAGTCCACACTTTCTTGAACAATATGGTACCGCATCAAGCAGAGCATTAAGCCAAGGGTCTCCATTTCACAACACCAACTAAGTCACAATTAGAAGTGACCTTGACAGAGAAGGAAAAAAGCCAACAGCAAAAACACAGGGGAAGGTCACCATCACAGATGATTAAGAAGACAGAAGAGAACTTTCTTCTAAGTCACTAAGCTCAGTGATATTATACTGAACTCTGGCACTCAGCATTTTCTGGGGCCGCAAGAGAATTTAGTAGGTTCACTGAATTGACCGATTTCTTTGTTAATCTATTTGCATGGGTTAAGACCCCGACTGACATAAAACACAACCGAAGGGAAAAAAAAAAAGGCCAGACAGAGAGTGTAATGAAAGACTGACTGATGGATGCTTTGGAGTACAGCCTATCCAATAAATGTGCCTGGCCAGCAAAGAACCCATTGGCAAAGATTTATTATCGGAACAAATAGATTCTAAAAAGACTGGATACAATTGGACCTGCAGTATAAATTCACACTTAAATTCAATTCTTTGCCCTATGTTGCTCGTTTTCTAATTTTACTTTTCAAGATTCTTTTCATAGGCTTCCTTTTAGAATAATTAGCAAATAAAAAGCAGCGATATAGCATACCAGTTGCTCTTAGTGTAGTCCTTTGACTTACATGTAAGAAAGCAAAGTTTGTATTACTTACAGCTCTAAAATAACTGCTAAATCATATGTAAAGGAAAGGAAGTATTACTAAAAAATATATTATTGAGAGAAGGGGAAAAATCAATCATCAAGAAAATATTATCGCATTTTAATTGCATGTAGTACATGAATTGCAAACGTGTAAAGTCAAGGGCAGATGTAGAGAGGATTGTAAAAGTTATACCTCCAAGTTCTTTTACATTCAAAACGGCATTCTGGAGTGGCACTGCCTTTATACTAAAACCTAAAATTGGAAAACAGAGAGAAAAGAATTAGCAACTCAACTTTTACATTGAGACACTTAAGATGGTCAGATCCTGTGTTTGGAGAAAACTAAAGCTCGCTCTCCACAGCTTATACTTATACCAGACACATACCATTTCCACAGCCTTATATTATCTTCAACTGTTCTGAAACATCATTGAATATTATAGCCCAATATAACACTAGTTCCTTCCCCTCAAAATATTACCTACTCTTTAGCATGGAATGATTATGCAATTTAATTTATCAATCAGAACAGAGACAGCTGGAAAAACTAAGAAATTTCAAAGAAAATATTGAATCTACTGGGGCCTATGGATCTAATTCTTAATATATTACACGTTTTTCCTCATATATAACCCAGGAACTAGCAATTAATGGAAATCATCTTATAATTTGAATTTTCTTGTACTCACTAGTATTTCATTTAAGGACACAATTAATATACAGTATATTTTTCTTTTAAAGGTAAAACAAATATTCATTTAAAGAATGTTATAAAACACTGATAATATTCACAGGATACAGTTCTGCTTTAACAATATACTTGGGGCTTAACTATTCATACTGAAGTCTAAGAATTTAGTTGGAACATGTAAGAATGTGCACATATATGCATGCACACACATACAAAGACAAACACTGGATATTTCTTAAGGACTCACAAGATATTGGACCAGTGATGACTTGAGAGAGAATTGGAGACCTGGAAGCCTGCAACAGATTCTTTTGTTTCAATTGAGTATCTTTTCCATGTATCTCCTCTCTCTCTCTCTCTCTCTCTCTCTCTCTCTCTCTCTCTCTCTCTCTCTTCCTTCCTTCCTTCCTTTCTTCCTTCCTCCCTCCCTTTCATTTTTTTTTTTTGTTACTACAGTTTACTTTCTGGAGTCTTATGAATTATTATTGTATTCTTTTGTCCGACTTTGTTCAAGTTTACTAGTTTTTGCACTCTATCTGGGTGGTTAGAACTCTCTGCTGGTTAGAAATGCTCTGTTGCACAGGCATACCACTACTTTTTTCATCTGTCCACTTTTGCATGAACGCCTGAGAACATTGCAGATATTAGCTGTTATAAATATACTGAATGCAAAAGTCCACGCCCACATCATCAAGGATTCAGGTGCTTTCCTTTTATTTTGTACTACTTTGCATTTCGGAAGGGTTTCCTGGTTTTTGTCGGAGTGGGGCAAAGAGGGGGAAACATCCGACACTCTAGCTCGCTGACTGTCCACAAGGTAATGAAATTATGGCTTGGACTGAACGCAAACCCACTATCAGGATCTGTGATATCTATTCTAGCAACTCGGCCACTCCTCAGCCTTCCCGTTGGCTTCTCATTCAGGAGGTATGTATGGTAGCTATTTCTGCCAGGAGGAATAGTCACGGCATGCAGCGAATGCCCCTAAAACTTCTCTGGGGTAAACCATCACTCTCCAGGGGAAGATTTTATTGGAAAAGGAGCCAATTACTGCCTCATTCAGGACCGGGACTTGGATGTGGCTGGAGTTTTCAGGCCCGGGCCAATTGTTGAACATCCCCAATTCCACAAAGGACATTAGAATTTTGACAGCAGAAAAAGAGTAGAAAAGGCAGGTTGTAATTCAACTGAAAATATATTTTCCCTGGGTGACAGAGTATGGATTTCTTCATACTCCCAAGTGAGCAGATAATTGTGACACTTAGCTTTGCACTCGGTGCTGTATAAATCAGGCCTCAAGAAGCAATGATACCCATTTCTCATGTCTCTCTGAGCTCTGCTGAGATACGCAGCTCTGCTCAGACAACCCTGCTGGGGGACTGCTGCAGGACTGACGCTGGGCGCCCAATGAGAACTCCCCCCCCCCCCCCCC
>NC_034600.1:44111788-44136593 GCF_900095145.1 Mus pahari | reverse complement strand
GAGGGAGAGGGAGAGGGAGAGGGAGAGGGAGAAGAGAAGAGAAGAGAAGAGAAGAGAAGAGAAGAGAAGAGAAGAGAAGAGAAGAGAAGAGAAGAGAAACAATGTGTCTCTATTTTGGTTAATCTAAATAGACTAAACTAAAAGGGTAAAATAACATTTTCAGTTCATATAAGTCCAACCAAGGAGAAAAGAAGAAACACACTATATGTTATTTCTATTTACAGTGGGTTGGAAGGAGTAAAGAGTTAATATTTAGTAGAGTTTTTTTTTTTTTTTTTTTTTTTTTTTTTTTAAAAAAAAAGTCAAACCATCACAAAGTTCTCTCCAAAGATTTAAGAAATGAAAGCAAGGACCATAGAGAAATAAGTCTGGGTCCAAATCTTGGTTCTACCCATTACTAGCTGCTCAATTTTAGCAGAGAAGTCCTTCTGTGATGGTATGGTTTTATTGTTTTGTTTTGTTTTGTTTTTATATGCATGTCCCTTCAGATTCCAATGTTGCTAAAGATTTCTACCTGTTGTAGCAAGCCTCAATGGTACCATTAGTATACTCTCCCAAGAAGAAATCCCAAGCCAAGTGCTACATGAATACTTGAACCCAGGTCTTGTCACCAGAGCCGTGCGATATCTTGGCGACTCCTGCATGCACCAGTGAGCAGGTGGCTTCACACTAATGTGCTTCCTATTGAACTAAAGCTGTTGGCTCTGGCTGAGCAACACGTGTGACTAATAGGCCCACACATTTATTTTCCTTTGTGTCTATAAATAATTTGACATGAGCAACCCAAATTAATTTTCTTTCAGGTCTTCCCAACATTGCTATTTTACTTATTACTGGAACAAAAATAATAGCATGAGTTTAGAAAGACCTTCTTGCTAGACATTATTTAATAAGACCTGGAACCTGGGGAAGGAAGTGGTGACTGCCAACTGACTAGGCCCGAACAGCATGAACCCCTCCTGCTTCTTCAGGTCCTGAGCCCTCTGACTGCCCCTCTGTGTCTGTGCTGATGTGACAAGACACTCCCTAAGAGCTCAAACTCATGGCCATATTTTCATATGGATTTGGGTTTGGATTCTCAGCTATCAAACGAGCAGAGTAGCTCCTTATGGTTCCCTCTAAGATTAGGATGCCATTATTTATTTAAAAAAAAAAAAGAAAGAAAGAAAGAAAAAGAAGACAAGAAGGAGGAAATAATAGCAACAGCTGAGTCAATTCTTAATGGCCTCTAGAATCTGGCTGGAGACCTCGAGGGTAGGTCTCCCTGGGCACCATTCAAATAGCAGGATGGCTGGAGCCTGAGTCAGCCGCTCATTTTTTCCTGGCCTACCTAAGCTACGTTACTAAGACTGAAACCTCCCCTAAGATTTAACCCCACAAATTTTAATAAATATATGACTTGCTAGCTCTCTGGGGAAATAATTGTTTGCATAGCCTCTCAGTCAATGTTTTGCAATCCTTAAATCTAACAAAACCTGTAATACAGGGGAGATGGATTTGAAAGTTTTGTAAAAGGAAAGCATTCCTGGAATTGTAACAAACTTAAGTCTGGAAAGGACGGTCAGGCTAATTTTATCCTTCACGTGTAATGCATCAATGTTTTACTTGGGCCTCCAGGTCCTCGTCTTCCCCCTTCCCCCCAAGCCTGCACAAACGCACTTGCATACTTGACGGGGCTTCTGGAATTCCTGGATCTCTCTACAGAACCGACGGGCCGAGGGGAAGGCATTCCAGAGATCTGGTGGTCTCAACCAGGACCAAAAGCATTATTTATGTCATGACAGTTTTGTGATGTTTGGACAAAAATCCAGCAAAATTCTTCTCAATGGGATTTCAACATCATAAAAGGAAATTTAATCTACTGGCATTTGTAAAGCACAATCCTTTAGCAGATACCAAAATTTACTGTTTTTGCTTGCTTCTCTAGTTAACTCATGTGCAGCTAATACTGAAGTTATTTTAAACACTTCCCTCAACTTCTTGGGCACTTTTTCTGTCTTTCCTTCAGACTGTCATGACCTTTGTCCACTGACAATTTTTCAAGAGCAGAAACATAAACGTATATACGTGTAGATCTCCTGAGAGAGATTTTCAACATCTTTTCAATTCAAAGTACTTTATTTTTCTCTCAGTGATATCGATACATTGTTCTAAGCCTTTTGATTCCATTCTTTTGGTTCAAAAACGAAAGGCAAAGTAAATAGTCTACAGCTTAACAACTGTTCTTATCAACAAGCCCCTAGTAGCCTCCGAGGCAAGGTGCTGCCTCAGACAGAACTCGCCCTTTAGACCTCGGGAGAAGCTGCCCAGCTTCTCTCTCTTCCAACAGCTCCTGCTTCTCTGGAGGATTTCTTGGCCCGATGAGTTTTGACAATTTAAGTATCTTTTTAAAATTATGTCAAAGCTGAAAGATTGTTGAAGTTAACGATCCAATAAAATTTGGATTCCCTTTCTTCCTGGAAGAAAAAAGCAGGCATGCTTGCTTTGCTGAAACTGGGTGGACCTGCCCTTCTGTAGGGGTTGCTATCAGTTCTGAAGAAACCCAGGCTTAACAAAGACCCTCTTCTTAATTGCTGAAAACAATTACTTCACCTTAATTTGATTTATATTTTCAAAAATGTTATAAAACAGAGAAATAATTTAGAACAATAAAGTTTCTCCATACCACATCAACAAGAGTCCATTATTATTATTTTTATATATTCTTCCCCAGTTTATATTCAAATGCATATGTTTCTATAATTTAATTTTTAAAACTGAATGTAAATTTAATTTTTTCATTTTCTTCAAAAGAAGACAATATATATTCTGATCTAAACCATTTCAATTGAAGTTCTAAGTTTTATTTAACAAGCTCCCTCGCTTTAGGGCACTTACAATGCTTTAAAAGTTTTACTTATAAAAAATGTTTCGAGGAATTGCCTTAAACATATAGTTCATTTTATATTAGTTATTTATGACAAAGTCCCAGTTGGGCCTGTATTAGACCTGTTATTTCTATTTCTTACTATGTTGAGAATTTTTCATCAGAAATCAATGTTGGAAATCTTAAATCTCATCAGTGATTTCTTAATTTTTAAATTAAAGACTTGACTACTGAGCCTTGCTCCAGACTGAAGTTTTCATGTAAAATCATCTCTGCTTTCTGAGTGTAGAGGTAACTTGGTTATAGCCCCCTACTCACATCCCCTTAAAGTGTATATCGTTGGATTATCTGGTTTTAGTATCAGATTAGTGCTAGTCGTATAAAGGAAATGTTCAGTTTTCACTCCTCTTCAAATTTCCAGAAAATATACAAAAGTAACATTTTCCCCTTTCTGCCTACCCTGCAAAATGTTTAGCAAGATCCATAAATGATGCCAACCTAGAGTTTTCTTAGCTATAATTTCAGTTTCTTCTGGAGACAAAGACACATCAGGATTCTCTATGTCTTGAGTATGACTGGAGGGTTTGTCATTTCAAAGAATGTGCACTTCATCCTAACGATCAAACCCACTGGCAGAAAGCTAATGTTAATAGTTAAATCATGTGTATTAAACATTCTGTCATTTGCAAGGTATTGGCAATTTTATCACTTTCTAAATTTCTTCTGATCACTGTAGCAAAGCCATATCAATTGTGTTTATCTTTTCAAAATAGATAATCAAGTGTCTGGTGTCATTAACCATTTCTATTATTATTTAGCTTAAGTGGCTTTTTAACTTTGATCTTTATTATTTCTTCTCTATTGAGAGTTTAATCTATTATTTCATTTTAGTTTCTCTTTGAAGTTAAGCCCATTGATTCACGGCCCTTCTTTTCATCTTTTCTTATCTTTTTCTTTTAAGATCTATTTATGTGTTTGTGAGTTTCACTTGCATGTCTGTCTGTATACCACATGTGCCTGGGGCTAGAAGAAGGTGTTGGCTCTCCTGGAACTGGAGGCACCATGTGGGTGCTGTGAAGTGAACCCAGAATCTCTGCAATAGCAAGTGCTCTTAACCTCTGAGCCTCTCTCCTTCTAATACCAAGCCCCTTCTTTTCTAATATCAAGATTCAGTCCTATAAATTTCCCCAAAAGTACCGCTTTAAAGAGATATATCACAAATCCTGAAATGTCATCATTTGGTGCATATGGGTTAGATTTTTCTCTTGTGAGTTCTCAATTAATAGATTAGCTAGAAACAATTTAGTTTTCAAATATTTGGAAACTGCCCTAAGGATTTTTTGTTAATGATTTTTGGTTCAATCACAAGAAAATGATGGGCCTATCCAACCCACAGTCTGGGGAGCATGCATAGCCCAAACTTACACAAAACTATGTAGGATTTGTGTGTGTGTGTGTGTGTGTGTGTGTGTGTGTGTGTGTTTGCGTATTATGTGGTGTGTGTAGGAGGACATCCTCAATCAACTCCATTGGCATGAATTTTGTAGATGCCAATGTTTAAAGGCTGGGTTGAATATGCCTGTTACAATTTGAAAATATATTTAGGTTAGGAGTCCATATAAACTAACTGACATATGCTTTATGAATTATAGTTGATAATTATTTAATTTAGTCCATGTTCAAAGGCACTTGGGAAGAATGGATGTCTTCTATGGTTGGGTGGAGTTAACTGGGCCATGTGGGTGGACAGCATTGTTCAAGTCTACCATCTCTAGACCAACTGCCAGCCTATAACGTTCAATTGGTAGAAGGGAAACTTCTCATCTAAACTCTGGATTTGTCTCCTGTTTTCTGAGTTGTGTACTTTGAGGACCTCCGTTAGGACCATAAGCACGCAGGTCTCTTTGCCACTATTCAACAACCTTCACTGTTCTCCACAGTACCCCTTGCTCTGATGTCTACACTGTCTGACACTGGGGCCTCGCTGTGGTGGCACACACCTTTAATGCTAGTGCTCTGGAGGTAGAGATGTTCTTTCTATCCCCCCCTCCCCCGAACCCCTTCAGACTCTCCTTCACTCTCAGATGACCGTGCCTACACACATCTACTAGCGTGGTCACTGTCCTTATTGAGACAAAGGTCCACAGCACCTTCTCTTTTTTATGTGTCCTGAAAAAAAAAAATGGTTTCTACAGAACCTTATGAAGAACCAAGAAGTAATGATTAGTCTGTATAACTCTTTGCCATTTCTTAAACATGACTTCCTCATTTCTCTAGGCAGGATCTAGCTTAATAATCTACCAGAACTCTTCCACAAGTATCATTATTTATCATACTGCTTTTATAACTCGGGCCCTTTTTTTCAGACTTTTGACTTGACTCTTTTGTTGTTGTTGGGGTTTTTGTTTGTTTATTTGTTATTTGTTTGTTTGTTTTTGATTTCTTGGCTGTACCTGACTTGCATCATATTATATAGAATTGCCTGGATTAAGAATCCTTAACAGGCCAGGCGTTGGTGGCGCACGCCTTTAATCCCAGCACTTGGGAGGAAGAGGCAGGCGGATTTCTGAGTTNAGAAAAAAAAAAAAAACTCTTAACATTTTGTGCTTCATCTGTCTGCTATGTGTTTGTGGTCCGCAAGGTTAGCTCTCGGTTTTATGTTTCTACCAGCCTGGTCTACAAAGTGAGCTCCAGGACAGCCAGGGCTACACAGAGAAACCCTGTCTCGAAAAGAAAAAAAAAAAAAAAAAAGAATCCTTAACAGGTGCAGGAATATAAGCTCACGGGTGGGGGGGGGAATGCATGTCTGACTTATTAACTGATGCTGTGCTACAATCTAGCTCAGTGGCAGACACAATAAAACACTCAATAAATATGTAATGGATGAATAAAAATACAGTTGATGCTTAGCACCACTCTTTGCCGTCTATCCATTGTTTCAAACCCACATTTTAGTCGTATCTCAAGTCTCTACTGGCTGTTCTACATTTTTTTCTAACCTTTTACTTCAGCATCTGAAACACTGCTAGATGTCCTACCAATACCAAAAAAAAAAAAAAAAAAAAAAAAGGATGTCCCAAACACTCTTGCCATTTTTTTTTCTTTTTCTTTAAAATTACCTGGCATGGTTTCTCTACTTCTTTTTTACTACTTTTCCCTAAACACCAAGTTAGAAACTTGAGTCATAATTAAATTTTCTTTTTCTGGGCTGGAGAGATGGCTCAGCACTGATAGTTTCTCCAGAGGTCCTGAGTTCAATTCCCAGTAACCACATGGTGGCTCACAACCATCTGTAATGGGATCTGGTGTGTCTGAAGACAGAGACAGTGTACTCACCTACATAAAATAAATAAATCTTAAAAAAAAAAAATCTTTTTTCATCAGTCAATATGACTGCCATTTGACTGCACTATTGATTTCATGTGCTCCTAACTCACCATCCCCACAATTATTGTCTCTATTGGCTCATCTCTCCATGCTACAGGTATCTCCCAACAGCTTCTCCACATTCTAGACCTGACACCAAAACCTACATTGCTGTACCATGGACTTTTCTCTGAATCGCTTGTTTCAGATCCCAAATACCCTTGCCCATTAGTCATGGCTTAGGATCTTAACCATCTAGTGAGGCAATTTTCTAGGAAGCCTTTTTTTGATCTCTTAGGCTAGAAATCACATGTAACCATCAAGGACAACACACATCGCACAGCACAACACAGTATCACAGTATCTGACCTAGGACCTGGCATGTCATAAACAATCAAATGTGAACAACTTTACCACTGGAAATGTTATCTTCTAAACCCAGCATACCCCTTGGTATCCTACCTCTGTGCCTAGCTATGTTAAAAGGATGGCAAGGACCTCTAAAGAGGCCTCCAGAGAGACCCTGTGCCAAGCTCAAGACAGCTGCAACTCACAGAATTTTGAGATCCAAAACGTTAGCCAACTTGCTATCTAAGTCATTAGAAAACCAGCTAACAGAAGTGTTATGATTAATTCCAGTAGAAGGAAAACAAAAAAAAAAATCCTTAAAAATTGAACAGATGCAAATGTAAAACACGTTAGAATTTACTAATAAATTACGAAACCATTTACAGGTAAATTTTCCGTTGTTACTCAGCCCTGCTCTTCTGCACACAGTTCCCCATGATGCCTGACAGGTGAGGGAAATGGTACGTTTTGTTGTTCTGACACTTAATTTGGATGCTACTTTGCCTGAAAGGAGTTTATAACTCTAATGGTGTTTATATAACTTCACAGCACATCACTCAAAAGACAGACTTCTTTAGAGACAACCATCAGAAATCTGAAGTCTTAAGTATCCCCGAACTTCATCTGAAAACCAGACTTGGTATGCTTCCTCCGTGCCTAGCTATGTGAAAATGAACAGATCACTGTACCTTGCTCGGGTGATTTAAAAGCAGAGTTAAAATTAATGGTTCTTACTTATGAAAGAAGATATTATGAAGCTCACAGAGGATAAGGTAGGTGAAAACACTATAGAGATCAAATTTGGTATCACTTGCTTATTTATTCAACAAATGTCTACACCTAAGTCCAGACGCTGTGCCTGTTTACAGAACACCAGGTAAGATGTGCTGTCTGCCCTTAGTAGCTCAGGACAAGCTGGCAGGGGAGGCAGGCATGGGAATGAAGCAGTTGATAGGCGCTGAAGGAGGACCATGGAGCCAAGTGAGGGAGGAGGGAGGATTCAGTGCTGTCTCCAGGAAAAGGAGGCCCCTCCGGAGCTCTGCAGAGTCACCAGTACTTACTGACACCTACTCTCACCACCACCCCCTTACTCGAGGCATATACACATATACTTTTTTTTATAAACCAATCATCTTTTTAATCGTTGACCCTTAAGATCTAAAAGGGTCTATATGTTCCCCTTAGCTTTCTCTAAACCTGAGCTGAACTGATGTGACATTCCTGATCACCAACAGTTTTCCTACTTAAGAAACCCTAGTGAGTGATTTCCTCACCCACCATCAGCTGAGCCAGGAATTGAGTCACTGCTGGCGTCTCTTTCCTTCTTCCTCCCAGGCCAAGCCAATTCCCTCAAACGTTGCTCTCGCTTAAGGCCTTCAAGTGCATATCAAGTGCACATCAAATGCACCACCACCACCACCACCACCACCACCACCACCACCACCACCACCATCACCATCACCATCATCATCCAGGTTCATGCCCCAATTCAAGGCAAGCCTCATCCTTCTCAAATGGATATCTGAGTATGTCGTTTCCTTGCTTACAAGACTCTGAGATCTCAGTACACTACAGATGAAGCTAAAACTTCTGAATTCTGTAAAAAGGCTTGCCCAGACTCAGCATTTCTCTTATTATTGGCTGTGTGACATACCATGAAACACAGACAGCCATGCAGAACCATGGCTCTAAGAGGCCTTACCCTGATGTACACTCCCAAGTTCCCATAACTACGCTTTTTCTTTCTTCCTCTACCCCAATCTCTTGTCCTTACTTCCTAGCCCAGCTTACTGATCAGCTTCAATGGGGAAAACTTTACTATGCATCCCACCTCTGCACAGCAAGTGGCTTTTCTATAAATCTTAGATGTGAGCTTAAACGTCTTTGTGATCAGTGGGCTACATGTCTGTACCACTGGGGTCATTTATAACAACATCACATGGCAAGTGTTCAAAAGCTGGGCTGAAAGAGCTACGTTTTTATCTTCCCCAGAAAATGCTTTGCCTTGCTTTTTCTGATGGGTAATTCTACCTCAGTTGCCCTTTTCTTCAACTACAACCATTCTGCCATGATTGTAGTGAACACACACTCTTCTTTTCTGTCTCATTGTCAGAAGAGTAAAGAGGACCTGGGTTCGATTCCCAGAACCCACATGACTACTAACAAATACCTAAGTCTAGTCCCAGGGGATCTGTGCCCTTTCTGGCACAGACATATATTCAGGTAAAATATGACATGTAGAAATAAAAGTAAATCAATCTCAAAAAAACATTTTTTTCTAAACCCCTGTATTTTTGACTGACTTCTTTTCAAGTCATAAAACGTGGTAAAAAGGGTTCAAACTATCGTTACGTGACAAATGGTGAGATGAAGTTCAGTGTGCATCAGTAGTGCTGTGGAGCAAGCACGTGACCAACAAATGTCAGCTGCATTGCAAGGAGGACAGCACTCAGAAGCTCAAGGCTACAACTCCCCAGACCCCAGGGTTAGGGCTTTGAGTATTTTTCTGAGCTTGATTTATTTTGTGTCGCTGAAAAGAACAGAGAGGACGAGGCAGGACATTCCCTGCTAATTTTTTTTTTTTTCCAGAAAAGGAGGCGGAGGATTTAAACCTGAAATGGGTGTGCTACGGAAGCACGAAGTTATGGACTCATTGGGGGAGTAGAGGCCACATAAACAGCCTAGGCTGATGCTGGCTACCCTGGAGACGAGGAGGACATAGAGACAGATGCTCAAGACAACACCCACCTGTGGTCGACACAACGTTCTCCGGGCTTTCGCTGCAGAGCTTAGACAACAGACTGGTCTTCCCGGAGCCCGTGAGGCCTATGCAAACCAAGTCATATTCAGGGCGCGCAGGTGGTGGTCCCTTGCAGCAAAGCGCTCGAAAACACTGCCAAGAGAAAGAGATGGAGGCAAGCCTCAGTAAAAGTTAAAGCAACTATAAAAATATAAAGATGTTCACTAAGTAGCCCCCATCAAATTTAAGCAGGACTGTGAGAGCTTCAGGTAGAGACACCTGGGCCATACCACTGTGTTAAAGTAGTCAACATTCCTGAGAGTGTCACACATCAGTCATGAGACCTGTCTATGCCGCCACCATGCTAGGTGTGGCATGGGGTTCTAACAGCACCCCCGTACTGCACATCCTTTGAACCTACCCGTGAGGAAGATATAGAAAGCCAATCTCAGAAGCATCCTGTATAATTCCTAGTCTGTTTTCTAAAATGCCACTGTCTCAAAAAGTCGCAGACTAAGGAGCCACTCCTCGTGAAGAATAGAAAGACATAATATGAACTGCGATGCATCTTAGATTAGATCCTGAACTGGGAGGAAGAAAAGTGCCATAAGTGACATTATTGGGACAATAGTGAGGACTGAATATAGACTGCACATTAGATAACAGTGTTGCATAAGGTTAAATTTCCTGAATTAAATAACTGTGCTGTCATTATGTAAGGAAAAAAGTCGTTGTTCTGAGAAAACACATGCCGAAGTACTTGCAGGTGAAGGGTCTTGAAATCTGCAATTAACTGGCTCAGAAAAAGTCTAAGTCTCTTATACCCTCCACCTCCAGCCCGTGGGGCGTGTGAGAAAGCAAACATGGAAGCGCCCTAACCAGTGAACCCTAAGGCTCCGGTCAAGTTCTGGACTGTGATCTGGGACTAGGCATTGAAGCCAGGGCACACAGGAGTCATGTGCCTCTGAGCTTGTTTCGATGTCACTTCAAAAGAAGAAGAATCTTAAATCACAAAAGAATCCACGCCCTCCTTGGCCTTTGCTAACTTGGGTTTAAGGTTAACTGACCTTGGGGTTCTATGAACTACCATACGGTTTCCGCGCCACGCAAACCTACTTGGTCTTCATGAGGAAAGACAAGGGTCTGTAGTTATAGGCTATCGTTCATGAGATGTTTGATATGTCAATTCATCTCAAATCCAGCTCAGATGTTGACTACGCACCACTTTGCAGAACCTTCAATATTCCCAATACTCATTTGATACGAACATTGACTCATAAGAGACTAAAAATACAAGTAAAAAGAGAGGAAAACTCCTAATTTGATTGTCTGAGCCCATAGAGAAAAAAAGACCTATAAAACGTGGCGGCTCCTTTCAGATTAAGCACTATGGGCTACCACACTCTCACAATCAGGCCTGATTATTCCTCTCCCTCATTTCTAACATGTGATCAAGTCTAGTCCGTGTGACCCCTGAAATGTGACCCTCTCAACCTTTCTAAGGCTGCACCCCTTTAATATAAAGATGTTCATGTTGTGGTGACCCACAACCATAAAATTATTACCATTGCTATTTCACAACTATCATTTTGCTACTGTTATGAATCGCAATGTAAATGCCTCATGTGGAGGATGTCTGCTATGTGAGCCCTCTGGGAGTCATGACCCACGGGTTGAGAGTTGCTGCTCTGGAGTCTACTGGAGTCTCCCCTCTTAGGTTGTGGTCACTTAGACACCACCACTCTCCCACTGCTTCCAGGAATATTTATCCTTGCCCTCTGTTCTCTACAGCACCTACTGTGGCTGTTCATGACAACAAAATCCACCCTATATGCTTATCTTTCCTCAGTGATGTCTCCTGACGCGCGGTCGTCACCTCTAATCGTGGTATAGAAACACATCCAGACAAGTCGCAGTCCACACAGCCAGCCTCACGTCCACCACTGTTTCCAAGCCTTACGGAGCATCTATCACCTGAGAAGTTTGCCTATGCTGTTCCCTCTTCTGTACGGCTGGCTTTGCCAACAGCTCTTTGGTTTTAGCTTAACCACCCTTTCCTGGGAGCAGACTGTGTGAGCAACTGATGTCAAGCTCTCATGCCATGTCTGCAAATTCATCATACGGATGATCAGACTGACGATTACAGTTTCCTATTCCCTACCAGACTGTGGCAGGCACATGTGTCTGATGCTGTGTCACATCCCCAGTGCCTGGAGGGGACAGGACAAAGAAGCTACCCTCAATAAGTCACAGTTGGATGGAGAATGAATGATAGATATTTAAGTTTTACCTTAAAAGGAGAAGAGAAAGCACGAGGGCTAAGAGGATGCTTGGTCTCTGGGCCCCTGTGTTTAACAGGAAAGTGTCCAAGTAAGAGAAACCCTTGGCTTTTACACTTCAACACCAGAAGTTAGCCAAGTCCCCCCAAAGTACAAAATCTACTTTCTTAGTACACTGGAGGTTCTTTTTACCCCAAGTTCATTTTTCCCTCAGTTTTTAAGAGGTTTTTGCTGAGTTCTGGTAGAGAATTTTATGACCCATATTCTACATGGATTTATTAAACTCTAATCACACTTCCTCTTCTTTTTAAGTCTGAGGAGTCCTAATGATTTCAGGCTGCTGCCTATGGCTGTCCACCCTACAGTGGCATCACTGTCGCCCTTCCTTGGCCTTTACTTGTGTCCCACTATGCCGCCTCCTACAAAATTAATGACCACAACAGTCAACAGCCTTCTCTATGCCACCATGTCACTTCTGGACTCACATGAAGGCTGGGTCACACTGTCTGCAACTCTTCCTTGTCCCTTAGACTCCTCGTGACTAGACATATCTCTGCATGAGCATATATATGTGTGTGTGTGTGTGTGTGTGTGTGTGTGTGTGTGTGTGTGTGTGTGTAAATACACATATATTATAAGATCTACTTGAAAGTGGCCACTGGCTAGCTGTTGTTTACATTAAGAGGGGTCTTCTATGTTCAGCTATGACAGACAGCACTAGACAGCTATGACTTGCTACTTTGATCTTTGTTTGGGGGAAAAAAGGAAGGACTATATTTCTCTAGAAACTAGCCCTCGGCTCACTCAGCTCTTCCCGTGGAGCTTCTGGAGGGCAGGGGGACTGGCCCCACTATGTGAACCAAATTACCATAAATCCTAAATACAAACATGAAGTGTGTGAGGCTGGCAGGATGGCTCAAGGTGTAAAGATGCTGGCCACCAAGCTGAAGGACCTCAGTTCATCCCCATGTGGTAGAAGTGGGAGCTGACTCCCACGAGTTATCTATCTTCTGACCTCTACAGAGATGCTGTGGCATGCACACGTACTAGATAGGTAGGTAGACAGACAGACAGACAGACAGACAGACAGACAGACAGACAGATAGAGACAGGCAGGCAGGCAGGCAGGCAGGCAGATTTTGCCCAAAGTTATGCAATTTCATCTCGATGCTCTCTTTAAAATCCAAAACACAGCAACTTTATACCCAAGCCCACCAAAATCTATGTCATCTTTTGATTCCTGTCGAGGAGCCTCCGACGCTGACAGAAGACAACTGAACAATAGTATTCTCCTCTCTTCTCTCTTCCATTCTTCCCCACAGTGTCAGCTCCATCCCATGGCTGGGTCACACAGCCTGCAAAGTCACCCAGCACGACACTGCCCTGGGCTCACCCCACCACTGTCCAGAATTCCCCAGCTCTGTAGTCCCCCAACTGCTCCGACGGAACCCAAACTAAATCTGAATGATAGAAAAAAACCTCCTCCTTCTTCCGAACTCAGACTAGGCAAATTCAGCACTGTGGAAGAGTAGTGGTACTGGACTGGTAGTACTTACCAATATATATATATATATATATATATATATATATATTTGAAACATATCTCAGAAACCTAGGATTACATATGTATTGAAAACAAGTGTCATGGTTAACAGAGAAAGTGTTATATTTTGAGCCAACACCAGAGAACTTTTAAGTATGTGCCATTTCAAAGCTGGGAGGAATGTTCGTGCTTTGTTAAGTCGGCTCCCAAAACTGTACAGGGTTTTCATTTGTTTCTTGTTTTAAAACCTAATGAAGCTTTGGATCTTATAGTCAATTTACTTAAAATTACTCACTTTGGCCTCTAGACTATACTGTACCAAAGGTCACTGGGTTTGTCTCCTACAGCAGCCCTCGCATTGTTAAGAGTAAGCCCCTTTCATGGCTGTACAATGCCAGACACAATGCTGTCGGCAGTCCTGACAGCGAGTGGCAAACTCGGGCTCCATTCCCAGGCCAGACACTGCGGCATTGTGTGACTCTGCTCGAGCCCATAAACCTATCCGTGCTTCAGCTTCCCCGTGATTAACCAGTAACATTTAACACTATCGGCCACTTCCTTTCTTCGGGAGGATGTTAGGAGGCATGAGTTCAATGCTTTATGCTCCTCAGAGAGGCGCCGGATGGACAAATAACTGCTCGCCCTGATGCTCATTTTCCTAAGGTATCTTGGCTGCCGGTTAGCTTCTCTGGGCAAGGGTCTGGCAGCCCAACACACAGCCCAGCTTGGAGCCCCTTCTATCAGCACAGCGCAGCCCCTCATATTTCCAACCCCACCCCAGCTCTCAATCCAGGTTCTGCACACAAAATCCAGGGTCCTGGGCTGCAGGAAACAAGGAACAGACCAGTCTGAATCGTAATTCCACTCTCAGGGGGTACCACCATCACCGTCTCCCATGCCTAGACTATTCTAGCCTTTTTCCACGGGGTCAATTATTACTTGTTCCTTTTTGTGAAAGGAGGAAGGAGGTCATGTGTATTGAGAATAAATTATTTGAGAACAAATAAAACTTGAAGGGTAAAAGCGGGGCTTTGGATAAAAGTCTGGTAGCCAGCCCGGTAGCCAGTCCTACAGTTAAGATCCTCGGGGTCTTAAGCTTTGCCCATTTTTGTTGGGAACAGTGTTAGACAGTTGGCAGATGCAGCCATGCCGTGAACACAGTAGGTACTTGTTGAGTATCTGCATAATGAACCAGCGCTGCAAAGTCCTCATTTGGCATGTGGCTATGGACTTTATTGGCCCTTGAGGACCCCAGCTATCCTAACAGTAGTCCTTCATATAGTGCAAACATTTGGCATCTTACACTATGATCTTGGTCTTCCCTTCCCTGTCTACTGGCTGAGCCCGTTTAAAGTACTGTTGGGAAGGCACATCTTCAGCCTCCTCCTCATTCCTTGGTGCCAGCGCTGCAGGTAAGACTCGTATGTGTGTATGTGTGTGTGTGTATGTGTGTGTGTGTATGTGTGTTCCCGATTGAATTTACCAGTTGATACATATATGCGCTCAGACCCAAGGATAGTTCTATTTTTGGTTTCATTGGTGGTTTTCTAAAAGTTAAACTTTTATAGATTCTGAAGGTGGCCGGGCATCCAAACAGCCAGAGAATTGTCCTGGCACCACATATTTCTGGATGAGAGGCTGGCTTGCTGAAAAGCCCTGCTCTGGCATCCAGCCCCTGCCCTGCCAGGATTCCCTACCATCCTGTGGCATGAAATTCCCAGCCTTGTGGGACATGGCATGTGTTTCAATCAATGCTCTGTTTTCCACCATGAATACAAGATTTTATTCTGTGCACGATTCCAATCCGATTGAAGCTCTCTAGTTGCTGGAAAGTTTTCTTCAGTCGGCTTCAGGTCTTCCCCCGCACCCACACATACACTGCCCAAGCCAGGGTGTTTCTTCCTTCTTGAAATATGGGGCCTCACCAGATGAAAAGCCTGATGGCTTCTGTAACAGATAGCCTTGCATTTTCTGTCTTTTTTAAATATAAGGGCAGAGCTAAGCACAGCACGCAGGAAATGCTTGTTTGATTCATGAGACATCTTGGAGTCAAAGGCCGTACCTTACGAGAAAGCTCTCCTCTCGGTCTACACCTGTGTCTCACAGAGCCTGGCCTCAAAAATGAGAGAGAGTCAAGAGGATGTTATTTACCTTTGTTTTTTCTTTCTAAAAATTAAACATTTTATATATATATGCATGGTGCATGCCTGCTGCCCGTGGAGGGACATTTAATTTCTAAAACTGTTGTCTTTGGTGGCGGTGGTGGTGGGGTTTTTTTTTTCCCCTTCATTTTATTAACAGTGCTGGAGATGGAACTCGGGGCTTCATAAATGCTCACAATAATCAAATGTGAGTCTGCCTTTTGAAAATGTAACTCAATACAAAATACAAAGCAATTCCAAATGTGTAGAAGGATGTGTCTGAACCGCTTAAGTTCTGCAGAAGAGAGACATCAGGATCAGGATGGCTGGGCGCCCACATAAGTCACAAAGGAGGAGAAAGGAGGTGGCTGGTACTGCTGAGCACTAAGTGCAAGTCATCTTGGAGTATTAATTCAATAATTCTGACTTCAGGGCCAGAAAATTGAGGTTTAAAGAGATGAGCTGGCTTGTCTACCAGGGACAGGATTCCCATCAGTTTAGCTCCAGAACTGTTTCTGGAGGGTCTGGAAATTTCTGGAGCCTCTGGAAATCTCAGTCCCTCACATCTGGGAGTGCATCACGGAAGAGTAACTTCAGAGTCACTCTTAAGGGCAACCTAGGTAAGATAATGTTCCCAGGTAAGCGTCAGGGCTGGGGCATGAGCTGTTCGGCTCCTCCAGACTCCTGGCTCACGTCCTTATGCATTGGGAACTGCTACACCCAGACCCAGGGACCAGAACATCGTAAGTGGAATGGTTCAGTTGTTTAGAAGAGGTCAGAGAGTCCTAGAGAAGAGGCTCATTCCTTGACTGAACCATGATGTGCAGCTTTCTCACAATGTGCCTTTTATTCCAAGCAAGGATACAACGATGCTATGTTGATGCCCCTTTTCTGGTGCCTATCTTTTCCTGTGCCTGTTACACTAACCCTCTAAAATAGGTAGCAGAAAAAGCAAGGAGGCTTGGCCAATTCACTTCTTTCATTTAACCCCCTTTTGTCCTTGGAAAGAACACTACTTATTTGAAGAGAAGCCCATGCGGGACATAGATTCCTGATTCTACAGACAGAAATGTGGGAAAAAAATCTTTACTGGGATAGTCCTTTAAATATACATTATTTAGTCCTTAAAATATACATATGTATAAATATATATATGTATGTGTATAATTTATATAGTATATGTACATACATATATAAATGTATGCATATATATGTATATGCATCTATACATTTTTCTTCATAAAGTAAGCTAATAAGAAAAACAAATGAATCTTATTGAGGGAGTTGTGGGAGGGAAAATCCATTAGGAAGCCAGATCTCACAGAAATGTATTCACAAGACAACGCTGGAGAAGGAACATCCCTTCTTTAAGCCAATCTCTACCTGTAAGACAAGGAAATGTCAAACACGTCCCACAGTCGTGGAAGCCCCTGCGTTCTTGCAAACTTGGGAGGAGAGTGTAAGATCAAACCACACCAGGTGCAATAAAATACTAATCAGGGTGGCCCTTGACCGCCTGACAGCCCAGAAGACTTCTGCCTGGCAAGAGCAATCCACTTTTTGAGGTGAAAAAAAAAAATCCCACCTCCCTTTAAAGCCCTAGTGAGAAAAACAATAAACTGTTTTCATAGAACATGGGTCAAACCTTTGGGCCATGTAGGCAGGGAGTTCACAGATGAAGGATCTGGTCCAGAATTGTCCCAGGGCTGGGGCTGCTGGCAGATATATCACAGTGCCTCGGGACACTAAGTCTGTCTTTGCAGTACTCTTTGTATTTCTCAACCCACATTCCTTTTTTGGGGTGAAATACTCCATTATTTGTGCTTTGTTCTGGTCTGTCTCCTGTCTCTGTCCCTATTAACTCGTGGCAACAAAAGAAACAAACAGAAGCAGGGGATTTCATGCTTAGCAGCTATAGACACTGGCCTCACGGCTTTGCAGAGGGGCAGACATCTGAGGCTCTGAATGGAAGAGAGTGCTGCCGCACTGAGCCAGACCTGCAGAGCAGGGGCCCACGTGGCTCCCAGTCTGAGCATCAGTCAGCCATCCTTGATCAGGAGTATTCACCAGGCCTGATACGGGGGTTTCAAGATTAACTGAAAGTGGGGTTTTCAACGTTAGGGCATGTACAGGACAAGTAGGTTTAAAGAGACCAATGCAGGATTCTCATACACTCCTGGTTATCCAGACTTGGAGATCTGTCACACGATTTACAGATCAGAGAGATCAGAGTCAAAAAGAAGGAAACCAGGAGATTCAAAAAGGAAGCTAAATTGAAAATACGTGCTTATTATTAATATAGGATTTTTAATCTTGTAATAGTTGGATAGGAAATCTGATTTTTAAGTATAAACTTTCATAACGGCAGAATTATTCACTAAAACCAACAAAGCAATCCCTAGACATGGTTGTCTGTAACAGAACTCAAGCTTCATTTGCTCTCAAAAACATCTCCCTATCAGGGCTTCGCCCACATCAGCTTTAGGACATAGACGATTTTTTTTCCCCCTAAGGAGTGAAGAAACACAAATTTAGTTAAAAGTGAAACACTAATACATTTTATACACCCCGCCCCCACCACCATTATGTGAACAGAATGTTTCTCAACAGGACTTGAAAATACAAAAAGCATGTTAAGGCTTTCTATGTTTTACGTATTTGGAATGAGTCAGGTCTTGAGAACATTTAAAGAAAACCAGTTCCCCGGTCTCCGTCCTTCAGATGAACTGAAGGGTCACCAAAAGCTACTAGGAAGGAACTTAACAAAGTATGCTCTTTCCCCTCTTAACGCCACGAAACTTCAGACTGAGCAGCCTGCAATGCCCAAGGAGAAAACAAATTCTAACCTCTTTTCATCTTGCAGTCCTTAACAGGAAAATCTATTCTTTTGCTTAAGTTGTTGGACTCACTCCCACATACTCCAGGGTCTCCGATTCCTATACAGCTGTCCACCTCTGCCACCCACCTCTGCCACTTACTTCCTTAGGTCTTTTGGTCAGAACATTACCACTGTCCTCAGGACAGTTATGGTGTCCCGCTGATGTCACCACCTCAAGCATCACTCTCTCCCATCTCTCTAAAACACATATAACCATTCTCATGACAAATATTCTTGTAACCATCTGTATATGCGAGGGTAATGCAAATTCTCTCTATAAGCAGACAAAGCTCTTTTTTTTTTTAATTTGGCCTTAGCTGTTATTTCTGGTTCCATGAGATGCCTGTAAATCATCTAAAACAGGATTTGATACAACAATAACAACAAAAACCACACACACAACATACCATAACAATTCTTTATACTGTTATTTTTCCCACTATATACTCAGACCCAATGGAAACCACATATTCGGTTACTTGTTACATGTCATCTAAGAAGCCTACCATCTTTCTCTGCAGTGTTCAAAGTTCAGCTCGACATTCCTATCTCCTAGAACTTCTGTGCTCCCCAGTCTAATATGAATGATCTTCTTTGGCTTCTTTCCCCTTCTACTAGCACAGCGCTCCCATTCTGCTATGTGGGCTTGCTGGTCATCTTCCCATACTGGATTCTGAGCAGCTGCATGAACATACTAGCTCAACTTCGGAACGGGATGTCTGACCCAGCATCCAACTGGCCGTGTGTCGGGTGTGCCGCAGTAAGTGTACCACTTTGATTAGGTGCATGTCAGATATGCCTGAAACAGAGAGCACCCCAGAGCCACCAGGATGAGTTATTTCACTGATGGCCATCGCCTGATCTAGAAAACCAGACCACCTCTCAGGATTACTTGGAGTAGTGCACAAGGTATTATTTGCCAAATGAAAACATAGTATATAACAATTAATAGGTAGTATCATTATTATAATGACATTTTGCTTTGTCTTTTTATTTTTTACTTAGACCATGGTTTTCCTAAAGAGCATTGACTTTTGTGATTCTTTTCATGATATATAATTAAGCATAATTCATGTTTAGGGTTCATTTATTCATCCATTTGATCAAAGAGCTGATAAACACCAAAAACCAATGGTGACTAATAACAAAGCATTCAGTCCTTCTGGTTTGCTATAGTAAGATCAATTAAAATTATTTATTATATAGTATTAATATAATGAGAGCACAGAATTTTTTTTTCTTGTCTAAGAAAGGGAAAACTCAAACGACAAGTTTTAAACATACTAGTCTATCCTAATATTAAATTGGTTATTGGACAGTAAGTCACTCAATAGGAAGACCCACACAAAAGGCTAAGGGCAGAGTCACACTCGGTCTTGAAGCACACTGCTTTAGCTGCTGACAAAGACAAATGTTTACTATGGTCTAGTGCGGAGGAGCCAATACAGCGAGGGAGATATTATCCCTCCTCACACATCAGCACACGTGCCAGACAGATTCTGATCGCAAAGTCTGTTATTGGTGATGAAAAAGGCAGAGAGGGCACAGCTGGATATCTCAGATCCACAGCTGGGCTGGCAGCAGGGGTGGGTCGAGACATCTTCTCACTTTAAAAAGCTGGAATTAATCTGAGTTATTTAAAGGTGTGTTTTATTAAAGAGGCACTTTTCATTACGATCAAACATCACGCGCGGAAGCTGAGCACAGATGAAGGCAGACAACTGAAGTCACCTGTGAGATAGCAACAGAATTTCTTCAGCACCCACAAATCACTTACCAAAACTGGAGACCAATAAAAAAAAAATAATAATAATCTGTTCACACCTCAAAAAGGTGAAAGGAAGCATATGGACTTACATTCATGTCATAACTGTTTTTTAGTACTTTATTCACTAAAAAGGACTATAAGTCATATAAGCACGCATGCCTTACAGATGGTAGGAGAATCTTCTGCAGACTGATGAAGGTATCAAGACATTCAGGTAAAATATCTTTCAAGATATCTGCAGGGTGCTGTCTAAGCATGCACTCTATCAAAGGAGTTCTCACACTAAATAGGAAACTAGCAGATATGAGCACACTAGCAGGAAACTAGCAGATATGAGCACACTAGCAGGAAACTAGCAGATATGAGTATTCTTTTCTGATTGCAAAGGATGTAAGAATGCTATACTAGGAGCCTGGTAATTCAGAGAATGAGTAAAAAGACTCACAGATGCCAAGAACCAAGACGCCCCGATGGTCACTGCTAGTTTGCCTACCTAAGCCTGATTGCCTGCTGACCCAAGCTCAGCTCTCCCACAGACACAGCATAACTCAAAGCTCCAGCCAGAGACCATCCAATTGGCTAAGCTCAGGCCCTGACTGCCATGGAGTTGAGGAAAAAAATGTAAAAAGTAGCAATGAAAAGAAGGACCCAGAGGTCTATGGTCCATCAGAGAGCTGACTTTATAGATACAAATTAGAACAAGATTTGTTTATGTTCCACTTCCACAGACATTCCGACAGAAAACAGCAGTCTCCTGAGGGGGAAGGCCAACCAGCTGGGATACAGGCGAGAGAGCAAAGCACGAGCTGGGATTTGCTGGGCAAATGGGTTTTGTCTTCTCACTCAGCCTTCCTGTCCTTTGCCTTCTCTCTCCCCTCTCCTTATTCCTCTTGATACATGTTATCATTTGATACTTGGGTTGCTTGGTCTTGACTTTCATATCTGACAGGAGGCAAAATGAGACCAGGAACACACTGAGACCTGGGTAGCACCTATTTTTTCTCAACCAAAAAACAAAGGCACGGAGGGGTAGTCTGGGCTACTTCTAGGCTACTTCTGGGCTACTAGAAACATATAAACCTTTTAAACTCCTTAAGGATATGGGACCGGGTGTCTATGCATGTATGCATGCACACAGTTATTTATTTCCTTTAAATAAATCCATTCTGGCTTTCCAGATATTTATCTAGCTAGTATGGAATACTGAATCCTTCAAGTTTCTCCTTTCCAATTTGCAAAGAGCACCATAATCATGAAGTGACTGTTAAAACTGCTTATCTTGAACATGCGGGAAACCAGAACAATTGCATTGACAGCTAACACCGAATAGGGAGAAATCAAACACTGTCTCTGGCTAGCAAACTTAGCTTTCCCAAAAGAAGAAGATTTGAAAACCTGCAGTGAACTGTCATATTAAAGGGACAAAGTGTTAGGGCAAAGGAAAAGGAAGGAAAATGGTTAGGGCAACCCCTGTGGGTGGCAACCCCTTTGGGATTCACATATCACATATCTTGCAAATCAGATATTTACATTACAATTCATAGCAATAGCAAAACTGCAGTTATGAAGTAGCAATGAAATAATTTTATGAGCAGGGGTCACCACAACATAAGGAACTATATTAAAGTGTCCCAGCATTAGAAAGGTTGAAAATTGCTGCATTAGATAAAGGCATGCTTTAAAAAATATATTATGCCTCATTTGATGACTGTTTGGAAACAATTTATAATATTATGTATAAAAAAATTATGGTCCCATTCTAAATACATCCCATAGCTTCCATGAGAAATGATATATTTATGATTCTTTGACCTTAGAATTGATAGCATTTGTATAGCTAAAGTAAGTTTGGGGGGAAAGATCCTTAAAATTATTTATGGACAATAAGAGACAGGGTTTGCAAAATGAAAAATATTCATCACTAAAAGTATATAAAAATATATGGAGAGGATCTAGCATATATCAAACCACAAAAATGAAGAAAGAGGCCCAAGCAGGGTGGCCCATTCCTTTAACCCCAGCACTGGAGAGACAGAGGCAGGTAGATCTCTATTAGTTCAAGCCGGTCGGGAACGCTACAGGCTTGGTAGTTAAGAGAACTTTGCTGCTCTTGCAGAGGGCTGGGAATCTGTTCCCAGCATCCATGTGGTGGCTCACAACCCTCCCTAATTCCTGTTCCATGGGATCTGATGCCCTCTGCAAGAACCGGGTATATAGAAGAAAGACAGATATACATGTAAGCAACACACTCATACACACACACACTCCTACACACACACACACACACACACACACACACACACATCTATTAAAATTTTTTGAATGGAAGGAGCAATAAAAGACAACGTAAGCTTACCTCTGGCCTCCGTATTGAAATACAAGGGCATGTGTACTGTTATGCCCACGTGTGTGCACACATATATATTGTATCCAACAACAAAAATGGGGAGGAAGATCACAAAGAGCCCTGAATACTTGGATACACTCTAGCCCTGACACATGACACATGTATCAGTCAGACAGCCAGATGTCTGACTGAATGGTGACTTTCAAAGACCTACAGAAAGAGAACCCACAGAACCCACTATTTATTTTACTTAAGTCAATGGGAATTCAAAAGACTTAAACAAAAACAAAAACAAACAAACAAACAAAAAGCCCAAGTACACCATATTAAAAGACCAGCTGCTATTAACTCACTCTATTTAAAATATTTGCACCTTTCAGTTTTAACACGATTCCTAAGTATTTAACATTTCCGAAGAAGGTTTGTCTTCGGAAAGCAAACCAATGGCGCCCCAATGTGTTGCCAGGGGCACTGAATAAACAGAGGGCACCACAAGCAGTGGGGAGAAAAGAATTCAACCAGAATCTTCCACAGTAAAAGGGCAGAAGAACACAACAACAAACAAACAAATGAGCACACGGCTGGAGACCCCCCAGTTAGAGCATGTTCCAGGGAGTACAGCCCACTGTGGGCTTCCCTGGACACTGGCTTTCAGGTCCCCAACCAGTCTCTACCCTTCTTCAGAGCTGTGAGGCTGGCCTCCGCAGACTGCATCCATGGGCACGCATGCCCTGTGGTTTCTAGTAACTGCCAATAAAATACAGAAGAGAAGAATGAAATCAAGCGATTCCACTTTGCTCTCTTCTTGCAAGAGACGGTGGTGTACCACAGAGCTGGCTCACATCACACCTGACCCTGTCCAGCCCTCCATGTAGCCCTCTCTACCAATGAGATCCAAAAATAGCTCTTTGCTCCTTTGGGACAAGGGATCATCTTGGCATCCTGCCTACACCTTTAGAAATAGAAGGGGCATCAGATTTTTAAAAATGTTGCACATTGCTAATTTGAAAATGCTGTTTCCCAGCAGAGTCTAACAGGTCAGGGTAGCCCTTATAATGACTAAATTAAGACGAAGGTGGTATCTATGTTGAGGTTTTGACAAAAAAGGAAGTTAGGTTTAGGATGCAGGATGGGGAAAAATGAAAACTGTGGTTATGAATTTTGTGTACCCAGCATTAGAAATTGACAAGGACTTGAGCAATAGAGGAGTCATTTTTTACATGACAAGAATCAGAGTTCACATGACGATCCCCAAGTGATCGAAAGCCACATGTGAGAGGTTGCACACACAGACGGAAAGTTTTCTGGTATTCCTATACAGGAAAGATTCCTGTTTGGGCAAATGAATGTTTAAATTATTAAAGCTGGAAGCTTATAACCTGTTCATCTTTAGCTTATAAATCCAACTGGTCATAAATCTATCCAATCACAGCAATAACTTTTAAGAAGGGTTTTGGTTAACATTTTACCTCGTTAACAAACTGTTATACTACCTCTAGACTTTTAACCAACATTTCTAAACATAGTACATTCGATTTTATTTTAAAAGTACTTCAGACACTTAAACAAAGAATGTTTCAAAGAACTAAATTCTTATAACTTCCATAAGCTACCACCCAATTTAGTGAATAGCATTCTCTTAGGTTTTTTTTTTTTCAAGAAATACTTATTTCCAGTTTAAATCAATTATTGAATTTGATGACTCTAAGAAAACAATATTATCTTGAACTCATTATCAAAGCATCAACGATGTGAGTTTATGCACTTCATTACATATATTCAGAATTCAAAATTTCAAACAGACTTTTTTGGCAAATGAAACCCAGGGACTCACACATCCTGACCAGGGCTCTAACCCTAGGCTACAGCTTCTGCCCTTCAACCACGGCCCTCTGATAGTAAGTCACAATCCAGCTTCCTCTCTGCCGCACGTGCCGATCTGTGGAGAATGCCTCCCAACTCATTGCAACAGAAAGAAATACCATGTCTTAAACATGGCACTCTGCATCCAAGCACTATGTATAGTAGCTACTATGTCCCTTAAAGGGGACATCACTGACATCTCTCCTAGATCATTTCAATAGCTCACTGCCTTTGCATTTCCTTGGCATTTTACTGCCTTCCAGTCTAAAGGTAAGGACAACATTATCCTGTGCTGATCAAAATCCATCCCTCCACTAAGCTAAGCTGACCTCCCTTAAGTCTACATTGTACAAGCAGTCCTCTTTGGCTTCTGTACCAACTTTCTCCTTGCTGTGAGATGGTCACACGAGGGCATAAATCTTACTGCTCGTTATTCTTCCCAGCAGAGGGAAAGAAAGACTACAAGGGGAAGGAAGAGAGGGACGAACAGGGAGGGGGAGGAAAAGCAAAGGGTCACTAATAGAAAACTGCTGAAGAATCGAGAGGCCAAGTGGTTCTTCCAAGACATTAACACACCTGAGAGATGTATATGTAGATGGACTCTGTAGAGGGGCGTGTGTGTGTGTGTGTGTGTGTGTGTGTGTGTGTGTGTGTGTGTGTGTGTGT
>NC_034600.1:44104724-44111447 GCF_900095145.1 Mus pahari | reverse complement strand
CTGTGTAGCCCTGGCTGTCCTGGAACTCACTCTGTAGACCAGGCTGGCCTCGAACTCAGAAATCCGCCTGCCTCTGCCTCCCGAGTGCTGGGATTAAAGTCGTGCGCCCCCACGCCCGGCTAGGAAAGAATATTCTTAACTATTTAATATAATTAATTGGTATTACCTTGATATGAAATATACAAGAAAAAATGTATCTAAGATCAACACTAAGCAACCGAGAGGAATCCAGATTCAAAAGGAAGAAGTAGATTCTCGGTTTGTGAATAATATCAGATTAGAATGAAACTCTACAAAGCCAACCATGAGCCGGGCAGTGTGGCACAAGCCTTTAATCCTAGCACTTGGGAGGCATGCGGATTTCTGAGTTCGAGGCCAGCCTTGTCTACAGAGTGAGTTCCAGGACAGCCAGGGCTACACAGAGAAACTCTGTTTCAAAAAAAAAAAAAAAAAAAAGCCAACCATGAACACCACTTCTATACTGCCAAAGACCATCTTAAAGGGATGTTATGAAAAACAACTACAATTCTAGAGCACAAAGGGGATAAAATGGATAATCGATTAAACCAAAGAATGGAAAGACTCATACTATGAAAACCACAATGTCATGTGCACTGATGCCCTGTCAGCAACACCCTCCCTCCCCCACACGCACACACACAAAGCATTCGACAGGACCCATGTGATCCATAGGAATTCCCCATGATGTCTTTGTGATATAAGTTCACATGGAAGCTCAAGACAAACTAAAACAACAGGGGTTGGATTTTACCTTGGGGCTTAAACAAAGTTACAGTAATCAAAAACAGTATAGTCCTTCCACAGAGACAGATATAAACCAATGGACAGAACTAGACCTTGACCTGAAAGGCCAAGTAATGTTAGGCAAGGACATCAAGACTATTCACTGACCACAAGACAGAACATACAACTGCATGTCCTCCTGAAAAAAAAGAAAAAAAAAACAAAAACAAAAACAAAAAAACCCAAACCTGTACCCATCCTTACTTAACACCATGTAGAAAAGTAAACTTTGTGAAGTGGGTCAGAGTCCTAAATGTGAGGCCTAAAACTACGTAATTCAGAAGAAAGTATGGACTGAAGTTCATGCTATTGCATTTGGCAATTCTTTCTTAGATATGACATCAAAGTCTGGGCACACGTAAATGTGGACGTTCAGAACTTTGAAAACGTAACTGTATGGAAAAGTGTCATGTGCGTATCTTGACTGTCAATCTGACAGAATTAGCATCACCATGGACACAGATCCCAGGGCCTCCTGACTATCCACGTAGGTGGCCTGCTGCCTCAGATCTGGGTTGCTGGGAAGGACTGTGCAGGCCTGTGACCCTGAGCAAACCTTTTCTTCCTTAAACTGCTTCTGTTGCAGCAATGTGGCAATAAATAATACATCACAGAATGGGAGAAAAGGGGAATAAAGGTCCAAACCCCGTCTGATAAGAGATCAGTATCCAGGACACGTAAAGACTTCCCATCCCTCAGCATCCACACAGTGGGGTGTGTGTGCGTGTGTGTGTGTGTGTGTGTGTGTGTGTGTGCATCTGTGTATTATCCACACGTGCCTATGTGAGCCATGTGGCAGCTAGACACTGGCATCAGTGTGTCTCCACCAACTGCTTCTTCACTTGATTTGTTGAGCCAAGGTCCCTCATTTGCCCTGAGCTCCCTATTTTGGCTATACTAGCTGGTAAGGGAGGCACAGGGATGCACCGTCTCTGCCTAGCCCCTCCTGTGCTGGAATTACAGACAGGCATTACTGCATCTAGCTTTTAACTGCGAGCTGGTGATTTGAACTCAGGTCTTCATATCTGCACAACAAGCGCTTCACCCACTGAGCCATATCCCCAGTCCCCTCGATGCTGCTTTCAAAGAAATGAAAATAATTCAAATT
The DNA here is from genome assembly GCF_900095145.1 of Mus pahari. Lineage (NCBI taxonomy): Eukaryota > Metazoa > Chordata > Mammalia > Rodentia > Muridae > Mus > Mus pahari. Next base: position 44,109,535 of record NC_034600.1, on the reverse strand, counting down.
ACAGTAACCCAGAAAAGACAAAATATACAAAAATTAACTAAATTGGGACCGAAAAGACATTCAAACATTGAGCAGACTTTTCTCCAAAGAAGATACATACACGGCTAGATTTGGATCATGGTGCCCGCATAAAGGTCTTGCTTCTTAATACTAACAAATTGAGTTTGGGGCTCCAGCTTATGAATTACGCAGATGTACACACAAACAAAACTAACAAGCGCTGGCAAAGATACAGGAGTTGAGCATACAGTACTACAGCTATCAGGGAAAAGAGCAGAGTGGTTTCTATGAAAATTGAAAAGAGAATCGCTCTATGATCCAGCATGCAACCTCTTCGCAAAGAGTCTATCGCAAAGATATATCTGTACATCCGTGTTCACTGCAGCCTTGACAGCAAGAGCTAAAACATGGAAGCAAGCAGTCCTATGTCTGCAGATAGCTATAAAGATTCGCAAAATTGCAGACTGTGCATAGAAATGTAGTATTATTTAGTATTAAAAAAAAAGAAAACTCATGTGTGTTACAATCTGGCAATCTGGATTAATGCTGAGATCATAATGCTCTGTGAAAGAAACCAATTTCAAAGAGACCAAAGCTACCATTCTGGTTACAGGAGTAGCTAAGGGCAGAACAAACCAAAGAGCCATACGGCGCACTGGCAGCAAGAACTAGCAGACGAGAATAGAAAAAAAAAAAAAAAAAAAAACACTTTACTGTGTGTCTGGTATAGAATTTCAGTGCCGCAAGATGGGACATTGTGGAGTTGGATGACGCCAATGGCTTCATGTCATGACAAAGCAATTTAAAGCCATTATACTACACTTAAAATTTCTAAGTATTTTATGTTCTGTATATTTTACAATTTAGAGAATTATGGGGAAAATAACTTCATAGCTTATCCCAAATGCGTTCCTCCTCCAAGTCACCTCCTTGAGGTTAACAACTATCTTTTAGTTAGTTAGTTAGTTAGTTAGTTAGCTAGCTAGCTAGTTCTTTCATTGCTAAAGTCAGTAACTACAGTAATCTTTGGCACTTTTTCTCCCCACACCCCCTCAGACTGCATGTCCAACCCACCGGGAAATTCTGTCAACAACAGCTTCAAAATAGATCCAGAAGCCAACTACGTCTCACCACCCCTACCCTTTCCACTCTTGCCCAGCCCGCTATCATCTGTCGCTTGATTACTGCAAGAGCTTCGCACTGGCTTTCCGCTTCCACTCTAACCTCCTGCCGTCTATTTATGACACAGTAGCCAGCACAATCTTGTTAGAACACGTTGGTCGCTTCTCATCTGAAGATCCTCCCAGTCCCCCCCATGTCTATCACACTCAAGATAAAAGGCACAAGAGCCTCTAAAGATCTTTTGCCAGCTTCCTCTTCCCAGCACCCACGACTTTCCTGGGACTCAAAACCCATCCCTCCGAAGTGCAACACTTTGGCTCCTTGAGGGTTTGGAAGAGAAGGACACCGAAGACCTTAGAAGCCTCAAGATCAAGGTCTCTCTCATCTTCTTTCTTATCCTTCTTTCTCACCTAGGAGAATCACACAAGCCAGGGTTCCTCTTCTGCAAAGCAGATCACAGAAATTAGAGCCCTTTTATCAACATAAGTTATAGAAACTGGGTGCATCATCCTATCCCTCCACATAGACTTTCCGTCCATGGAAGTAGATGAAATTCTATGTTGTAGTCATATATTTCATGAGTGAACATTTATCGTTTTTAAAAAAGCACATCCTATAAACTTGGTACAACTTAGACATTTATCAGACTTCCACCAACTTTGTTCCCCTCTCAGGTTTACACACATGGCAAAGACCAGGACGAGCAAGGTGAGTCCGGAAGTTCTGCAACCCTTACAGGTCAGGCACAAGATGCGAGACCAGGATAGAAAACACAGAGATACAACCTCATGGAGGTCATAGGAGAGAGGAGGTAACCAACTCAGATGAGTGCTAAGAGTCAGAGAAGATTAGAAATCAGAGAGATGACCTTGTCTAGGGAGATGCTGGAAAAGAGAGACCTTTATAAGAATACTTCAAAGCATTTATTTGTGTGTGTGTGTGTGTGTGTGTGTGTGTGTGTGTGTGTGTGTGTGTAAAACACATCTAGGCAAGGGAGTTATCCACTGCATACATAGAGAACTAAGAGGACAACTTTCAAGAATAGGTTCCCTCCATGAACTATGGATTCATAGAACTGAACCTGGGTCACTGGGTTTCGGAACAAGCACCTTTACCAGCAAAACCATCTCATCAGTTCAAGAAGCACATGATCAATGCAGTGATAGAGACAGGAATCGGGGGGTGTACACATAGTGCCAACAATAGTCTCATTTAACTTTCACCCAGGTCTTCCACTGCCATGGCTTCAAATATTTGGATGAGTTCCATAACCTATGTCTAGCCTCTATCTTCTATCTCTCTCTAGAGAACAAATCAAAATGGAATTTAAATTCCCCATTATGTATCTAGTTCTACATACCCTTTAGGTACTCCAACAAAAACCAAAACCCACTACTAATCTTACCATAGACAACGAACACCTATTGTGCCTTCTTGCCTTTTCACTATGCTAATAAGTACATCACCAAACAGCCTACCATCTAAAATGGCAAATCTCCGAGCATGGTGGCATTCAAGAGGGACAGACAGGAGGACCAGAAGCTCAAGGTCACTTTGGCTACGAGGCTAGTAGTTAACAAGTCAGTCTGGATTATATGAGAGCCTGTCTCAAAAACAAGCAAATCAAACCGAAAAATACACAAGACTACAAATCTTGTGGCACCCTTATCCGGTCTCTAGCCGTCTGTTCATGTCACATGCTAGTGCCTCGTGTGTCCTATTTGTGCAGATTCTACCTGTTAAGTAGTTCTTTAGAATTCACACCCTATTATTTTATAATAAATGTTGTCAGAAATGTAATTATATATATTAACACACGTATTATACCTGGATGCCCTAGGTGCTCAGTAAGTATGGGATCCACTGAAGTAGCTGAAGTGGATCTCTATTAACTATCCAGATTCATGTTTGTGAAAATAAATTTGTTTTACCTTAATAAACAAGACTGTATTAAAAAAAAAAAAACTAAATAATTTGGAAATGGAAAATCCTGGAGGATAACAACTTTAAATACAGAGATTCCCCAAATGAAAATATTCTCTTCGATTAGTTATCCTATGGGAGACTGAGATAGCAAATACTGTGGAAACGTGGTCACCATACTGGAATTATTCCAACTCTGACTTTCTATAGCCTGTTCTTGTCCACTCGACCTTCGAATAATAGTTTTTCCTTTCAGAGGCACAACTCAGTGGCATATCTGTGTTGCGCAAGAAGATAAGCCACTGCCGGATAAACAGAGGCAAGGGCAAGAGATGACGAAGGCTCCTTCCTTCCTGCTCCTTTTATGAGACCCAGCAACACAGCGTTGACCTTGATAACCTCCACAATGCTTCGCCAGCAGAAGGCAAAAATGGCCTCAGACGTATTTTGGCCCAAAACCATTTTCGAATCAAGTTAAAGTTATGAAACTCACAGTTGTCATCCTTGACTTGCGTCCAGAACCACAGTTCAAATGGAGCATGGAGTCTAAATGGCTGATGGTTTTCAACTGAGAGAAAACTCTCCCGCCACCAAAATGAAAAAAAGAAGCTCTCTAATGTCACACCAATTAAAAAAGCGTGACATGGCCATCAATCAATCAATCAATCAATCAATCAATACCTCTGTGACAGAACGGTGAGACAGAGCCATAATAGCAGCTACAGAGAGTCCTTATATCGAGTTGTATTCTCAACGGTGATTTTACACATTAAAAATGCTGAGAAGAATTGACATGAGCCCACAAATACACAAAATAAAGCATCACCATCCTTTGTCATACGACAGTCTGATCTTAGCTGTGTGAGCTTTGCAAGGACAGGAGAGGACTCCTATTCACTCTTCTCAGAAATGCAAAGGGCTCACCTGAGTGTCTCACAAAACACAGAGCATCCCCAATCCTTCCCTACTGGTAGATAGAAATGACATGAAAATACAACTTGAGATACTAGGAATGTATTTTTACTCATTAAAAAAAAAATGAGTCTACTTTTCTTTTGCCCCAAAGGCAGTATCATTATCATTTGTCAAGGCCCAGAGTTGTTACCTCCTACCCATTACAGAACTCACACGACATTCTGTTCTTTGATGTTCAGGGCATACTGTTAATGCAGTAGCTACTGTATCATCTTAGAGTCAAAATGTTGTGGAATGTCTCCCTCAACTCCTCATGGTTTCACTCTTAACTCAGAATGGTTTGATATAGATAAATCAATGTATAAAGTTATTATTCATGGGTGAATATGTAAAGTACCAAGTTCAATTCCAGTACTAAAGGAGGAGGGAGGGGTGGGTGTAGGAAAGGGACTATATAAGCATAGGCCTGCAATTCCAGCACTGGGGAAGACGAGATAGGAGGACCAAGAGTTCAAGCTACATGGACAGCTCCAGGACAATCTAGAGTCCATGATATCCAACCCTAGCCACATTCTCCAGCCTCATTTTGGGGGCCATAAAATATTCTAGCCAACTATTTCTATTCTAATGTGTATTTTCCTTGGGTGTTTCAAAAAAGGCTAAAAAAGATACGCCAGGTCTTTAAGCTTGAAAAACTTTGTAAGAATAAAAGCAAAAAGGATCATCAAAAATATAATTATAAAAATAATAGAATTGACATGACACAAAATATTCTTTGAATGCAAAACTGTCCAAATCTCTCTCTCTCTCTCTCTCTCTCTCTCTCTCTCTCTCTCTCTCTCTCTCTCTCT
>NC_034600.1:44064592-44104002 GCF_900095145.1 Mus pahari | reverse complement strand
GACAGCCTGGTCTACAAAGTGAGTTCCAGGACAGCCAGGGCTACACAGAGAAACCCTGTCTTGAAAAACCAAAAAAAAAAAAAAAAAAAAAAAAAGACTATGAAACAAGGTCCTTAATAGACATGTGAAGAAACATGTTTATGTTTTATGTTATTTTGTGATTTACATAACCTCCTTCAAATGGGGACTGGGTAAAGAAAGGATCATTAGAATGACTGGCTCTAGAGTGTTTTACTTGATAAGAATGTCAGCTCTGGAGACTGGATCAGTGAACACATACTGGTCCCCAAGCAGTAGAAGCACAAGGTCCAGGTGGTGGTCTACATTTGTGCAGGAACCAGATAAGCTCATTTTCACCTTTCCCCAACCCTGAAGGGCTCTGTTTGCTTTAGCCTTGGTAGAGCTAGTCACTTTCTTTTGGTTAAAGCACATTAGCCCGAAATGTAGTAGCACAGTCCAAGTTGTTTGAACATCTCTGAGCAGCGAGAAGAAAACATTATTTGAGGCAGAGCCTAATGACCCCTGGAAGAAGCAGGGAGTTCTGAGAGTACCAAGCTGATTCCTCAATATCTCACCAGCTACATGTTACATGTTCCTTCATGGCTCAAATTAAGGATAATGTAGGTCACAGCACACTTTATACTTTCACATGATCTAATAGCTTTTTTCCCCATTTGTAAAGAAACTTGGCAGATTTTGAGTGTGTAACTCATTGTAATTGCACAAAAGAGCACAAAATACTCAACTCTGTCTAAGTTAAAACATGCACGGGAGTCCTCTCTTATCTACAAACAGTAAGTTCTCAAACTCCCAGTAAATGGCCTGCACTGTGAGTAGAAGTGAACCCCACATGCACCACGATCTCTCTTCTGGACACATAGTTATGATGAAGTCTAATTTGTACAGGAGATACAGAAAAGATATTAGCAATAGCACCATGAAAGTAGAACAATTACAACGATACACTGTAATAAACCGGCAGCTTCATACCATCAAGTACAATAGGGCTAGCTGAGCCAAGGCATTACATCATTGGGACAATTGCTCTGATAACACAGCACTTCCAAGTGGCCAACAGGTGGGTGCGTATGTAGTGCCAATACCACCCATCAAAGTAACGACTCTCATCCTGAGAGCGGCAAAGCAGGAGGGTACAGGCTTCCAACTTCTCAGACCACTGTACAGTTTAACGGCCATGCAATGTTTATTTTGGCAAGGCCCCCCATTCAGTATTTTCAAATGCCCTTGAAATCAGTAACAAGAAACACATAAAGGAAAAGGTAGGTAATGGGGAAATAGTGTATAGCCCCCCCTCAAAAAAAACCCTTTAATCTGTTGTTGTACCAGTTATCTTAAATATTTGAAATGTGCTAAAGTGAAGAGACATTCTCATAATTTATTTTCAAAAGAAACCGTTGGCAGCAAGGATTCAAACCATCCTCCGGTCAACCATTGAGCTATCTCAGAGCACACTTCTCCTCAGGATACTTTCTAACAGAGTGAGCAAGTATCAAATGGGAAGGTTTACGGTTTGAGTTATAAAGGAAAAACAGCTGAAGAGCTTTTCAAATGGCGACAAAGTTCCACTCTGCATGAGATCAGCCAGAGGAACATAAGGAGCTGAAGAGCACAGCTCTGGCCTGGTTGTTTGTTTGTTTGTTTGTTTGTTGCAATAAATAGTATCTCTAAAAGAGCTTCAATCTTTATTTCAATACCAATTTTAATATTGAAATTAATTTAATATCAATATTAATATTCAAATATTTTAATATTTGACATTTCTCTTCAAATTCCAACAAAACAGAAAAAGACCGAGTCTAGGTCTCCTTTCACTCTACTCTCCAACCAGGGATCCTAATGTGTACCTTAAAGAGAGACCAGAAGTAGAGAAAAACCTAAGGGTAGATCATTGGAAGAGGCCCTGCGCTGGCACCTGCCTTCCCGCCTTCCCACCCTCCCGCCTCTCCCCGTGTTGGTGTGCTCCAGGCGGTTCATACCATCCCACCTTTGGCTCGTTTTAAAAGACCCGGTGTGAAAATGTGCTGACAGAGCTTCGGGAATTGCAAGCATGAGACAAAAGGGGAAGCAGAGGAAACACTAGCCAGGAATTCACCGAAGCAAGCAGCATGGACGTGTCTGGGTGTTCTCCAGGTAATGAGAAACATCTCCCGAAGGGCAAGGGAAGTGCGTTCAATGACTGTTCTTTTAACACGCCTTTCGGGTACATGTCTTAAGGCTGGTGTCACAGAAAAGCAGGAGGGGCTGCCTGCCCCTGCTTCATGATCACACTAGCTCTGAACATAATTAAAACTAATCCTTTTACCTGCCTACATTTCTTACAAGCAATCTGTCTAGTGCATACATTAAAAAGGTCTGGATGCTTTGCACCAACAAGATTCAATCAGTACCTTAACATTTTGGGGGGTGTGTGTGTGGAGGGGATGCAAGTCCAAACAACATCGGCTCGTTCGCTTATTTAAAACATTCAGCAATTTTAAAAGGCTTAGAGAACACGGAGCATAATGGCGTATCAAAACGACAAGCCTTCCATCAGACACACAACAGCCAAATTTGCTTACCTGGAGCTTTGAGAGGCAGCCAAGACATGAAAAAGCCCACAGAGGGAGGACTTATGCCGGGACTTGCATGAAGAAGAGGGTGTAGAAACAAGTGTTTGCAAACTGACTGAGCTACTCGGTATTACTCAAGGAAGGATAGAGGGGGGAAAAACGCTCTCAGAACCAGTCGTTCAAAAAAACAAACAAACAAAAAAAAAAAAACAAAAAAACGGATGACCTGTAACCTGCCCAGGGGTTAAGAAGAGGTCAGCGCTCCACTAACCTCACACTCATAAGACACAGAGAACCTTAACTCAAGTGCCAGGAACATACATTTTACTCTGGCTCGTCTGTTGGTGACAAAATTTTCCTTATACAGTCTCAAGCATTTCTCTGTAATCTATCACACATAAGACAAAACAGACGTCACAAACATTAACAAGGAAAGTGCCTATCTTCCAAACTAATCAGATTTGTTTTCACTACTTTCTTGTAGTTCGGTGGGTAGACCTGGTGTAAGCATCACCTATAGCATTTGTGTGTTTAGGTCTCCCGTGGGACGCTTGGTATCTATCTCAACAGCATGGCTCGCACTCAGCTCATGCCTACGGCTCGCCACGGCTCATGCCTACCTCGCCAGGTACCCCCCAAGCCCTTCAGTCTCAGTTTGTTTCATAGACCTAAGCTGTTCATTCTCTAGTTCGTTCACTTTACCAACACTCCAGGTATCACACCATGGCCATAGAAGGGGCTGGCTTTGGCGGTTTAGAGAAGGCTGCCAGGGATTCTTTGCCTACTCCAAACCACCTGCTGAACACCTACTTCCTTGTAAAACTCTAGACTCAGCAATGCACCAATGCAGCAATGCACTTAAGAGTCTTCTCATTCTTAAAGGCTGATCCCCTTCAGCTCTGATAGGCTGTCCCAGTCTCCACCAGCCCCCCAGTGGTGGCTCATTACCCTGGCCTGTCTTCCACAAGAACTCTGGCTGTCCAGAATCCACCTTATTCCTGATGTCTCCCCTTAAGGACTGTCTACCCATTGGCCCCTGCACAGCGTGTTAGCGATACACTTCTACCAGTTCATACTAGTCGTAGAACATGCTGTGTGTCTCCCCGTCAGTGGGACCCTTGCGCACTGGCCCCACTATCTGCTGCAATGGTGCTGAACAGCCTCCCTCACGGTGTTTCAGAAAGTATCGTGGGCTAAAGATTTCTTTTCAAAGTAGCTTCAAATCACATACATTTCCTCCCAGATCTTCTGACTTTAGTCACTCAGACTCCTTGGAAACTTCAAGTCCGACATTTTACATCATGTATGCGGGGGAAGGGGGGAAATAAGTGCGCAAAAGGGCAGCTGCTAAGAAATTCAAGGGAAAAAGAGATTTTTCTCACAGCACCTCTCTCGCCCCTGAACCCCATGACATAGTCCCAGGTTTCAGGAAAGAGGAAAAGGACATGGATTCCCCCACCCACCCTGGACCCTCCGCCGACGGGTTTGTTCCATGGCTCCTCTATGGTATGGGAGGGTCCTTCTTAGTGTTCTTACCTCAGAACAGGTTAAACATTAAGGCTCTTAAGGGATCACCAATCATTAAACGTAGGTTTGTTTGCTTTTTTAGAGTTCATTCCTATGACTTTCAAAATGCTTTATGCTTTAAGAAAAATCCTGGACCAACCCATATGGACCCTAGAAATCCTAAGTCTTTTAAGCAGGAAAGAAAGAAGGAGAGGAGGCAGAACCAAAGGGAGGGGGGGCTGGAGGGGGTATCATGATGATGACAGGCGTGGCTGAGTCAAGGGACTCCGATTATGCTCACGTTCCTAACGCTGGGACATTCAGGCCAGCTCCTCATGGTGGGGTGGCCCCAGCCATGAAGTTATTCTGTTGCTATTCTATAACTGTAATTCGGTTGCTGTCACAAATCGTATATAAATAGCTGATGTATAGGGTACCTCCTGAGACCCACGGATTGAGACCCTCTGCTCTATAGTCTGGAACAGGTACGAAATGGATTTCCTGCACCTGAGGGGTTCCTCTGAAGAAGAACTCAAGACTTAATTTTTATCCTGGTGAGAACCCACTGCTGACCTTGAGTTCCACAAAATGAGAATAAGTGTGCTCTGCTTTTGGCCATAAATATATGGCAGTCTGTTACACAAACAATAGAAAACTCAGGTGAACGTAATGCTGAAATCAGTCAACAAATGTCCTTGCTCTATTAAGATGCATAAGCCATTTTACAGGAAGTTACTGCTAAAATATATGGAAGGGAAGGTATGGGTTTTTTTTCCATTAATTAATTAATTAACTAATTAATTAATTTTTGACGTAGAGTTTCAGTATGTAGCCCTGACTGATCTCAAACCCCCCACATAGACCAGACTGGTCTAGAACTCAGAAATGCCTGCCCCAGCTATGAGCTATAACACCTGGATTTTTTTTTCCTCTGTTTTTTCAATGTTTTAGAAGTTCAAGCTAATAACTGAACTGTTCACCTTGCATGGATCAACAACAAAACTTACGAATATACTTTTAATGGAAGGGAAAACATCTGAGGTTTTCTGCCCTAAGGATAGGACAGTGATAGAGAATTTCCCAGCCTCTACCATGGTGGCTTCAGAAGGCTCTCTGCTGTTCATGGATACCTAGCCAACATCTTTCCCAGTACCCTGAAAATAACTGTAGGTTGTTAGCTCCCATCTTACACTTACACTCATACTACTAAGTTGAGAGCAAGTCAGTATACTCTCTCTGTCTCTCTTTCTCTGTTTCTCTCCTCTCTCTGTGTCTCTTTCTGTCCCTCTCCTTTTTCTCTGTCTCTCTCTTTTCTCTCTTTCTCTCTGTTTCTCTCTGTTTCTCCCTCCCTCCCTCCCTCCCCCCTCTTCAATTCCTCCTCCACCCTCTGCCCCTCACACAAACATACTTGTTACAAACCTCAGAGGACACAATTTAGCTTTCAATATCAACCATACAGAAACAAGATTGTCTGTCCCTAATCAAGCAGACAGGGGAGCCTAAATATATTCCAAACACTTAGCATCTCCTGGTCCCGATACCGTTAGCTAAAAGGATACAGCAGTCAACAGGGATGGGGCTCTTTACAAATGTATTGTCTGGCATCCAAACGCCCTCTCACATCCATTAGGAAAGACGCCTGCCTAATGCCACTTCATTCCCTGGACACAAGTAGACCAACTGTAACAATATCCTGTTCCTATTTCCTAATGAGTGTGAGATGATAACAAGAACCCTGTGATTAACATAGTTGGCTGCATGAAATTCTAGTGTTTGGTAACCTTACATGAGCTTCTGTTTCTCAGTAATGCTGACTACTGAAATCATCCCAGTAACTGGAACCCTCAAGTATTTTGGTATACAAACCAATGCTTCCTAGAACTGCACTGTGAATGTGAAGTTTCCAACAGTCCCAGTCCCCTATGAGGCAGAGCACACGCAAGGCCTCCACGCCTCCACAAAGCATCCTTGTTGCTGGTGGAAAGAGCATACCTAGTCAAAGATTATAAACTTCCCAGGATGATATGAGCTCAATGACAACCCAAGTGTACTGTTTTCCTAATGTCCACATTGGTGACGTCTCACACTACTCAGCCACACAGTCCAGTGCTTGTTTTTAATAGTATAGTTCTATAAATTCCCCAGACCTGGGAGTCGCTACCTAGACAGCACAGCAAAGCTGAGTGATAAAAAAACAAGTTTCTGAATTATAAATGATTTTCACTCTAAGAGAGAAAAAAAGTCAGCATCTATGTTCATAAAATATTAACCAAGCCACAAAATGCACCTCTGTGACAATAGAGATAGAGAAACGAAAACAAAGGACCACACTGGACGTACACGACCATCGTCTCTGCCAGACTCCACTCCATCCCAGGGCTCCCACGGGAGGATTGAAGGAATCTGGACTGCCCATGTCTTCATGTCCCCTCCCCCCAACACTTCTGAGAACTTAACCTCAAACTGTCAAGAGTGAGCAAAGAAAGGCTTTTGGCGACAGGTATGGCTCTGAATCAGAACCTGTGGTACCTACGTCTGAATGCTATCAATCATTTAGGTGGCATTTAAACCAACTCCAGGCTGGAGCCTTCTTAGAGCCCTTATAAACTACCTAAGACCTAGTCCACACATTCAAAGTTGCTGACGGTGGTAATACCATGGCAAGTTTTGTGCCCTGCCCTGCCCCTATTTCTGTGCAGGTTAAAACATTTAAAACCTGAAAGTTTTCCTTCGTATTTTTACCAATGGTCAAAATTAAAACCCAAGTTTTCAACCCTTAGTTTGAAGCAAGCGGAACTCTAGCAATCGACACTGAAAACAACTAGAACAGTTGTTCTCAACCTGGGTGGGTTGTGACTCGGGGTCACCTCAGACCAGCAGAAAACACACATATTTACAATTCATAACAGCAGAAAAATTACACTTAGGAAGGAGCAATGAAATTAATTTTATGGCTGGGAGTCACCACACTATAAGGGGTTGCAGCACTGGGATGGTTGAGAACCACCATGCTAGAATAAGTGTGGCTTGCACACTCTCTTCAGGTAGGAGCATGGGATTGATGAGTACCTTGTTGCCAATTTCCATGTACTTTTGACAAACCTGCTATGAACTCTGTACTCAGGGTGAAGTCTCCGGCAAGCATATTTGGTTTGAAAATCACTGCAATTAATCTTTAAACACGAGAGGGTCACATGCTAATCAAGTTCCACATGAAGGCACCTGTTGCCAAAGAAACTGCTCCCAAGATACACAACAAACAAGATCCGGGATTTGAACATGGGTGTCCATCTGCTTCCAAAATAATGGTGGTGGAGGTGGAGGTGGAGGTGGTGGTGGTGATGGTTACACTATAATGCCCCTCAGGGAAAACCTAGCGAGGATAAAACGCCAGTGGATAGTTTTTTCTTCCAAATAAAAAAAGAGTTTGGGGCCTGTACCTGAATCCTAATATACCAATGGCCCCACACAGTGCTGCCCTTTTGCCGGAGGGTCCATCTTGCATTGGTGAAGTACAAGTCTTTGACTTGTTAGTGTGGAATCCTCCAGGAACCGGGTGGGACCATACTCCTTTAAATCGCAATACCTGGGTCCCACACTCAGAATGTGACAGCCAGCATCTCGTACATGATCAATCATTCAACAAGTCTTATTTGAGTGGCACCACACTGAACTGATGTTTTGCTGTGTAGAACGGAAAGGAGGGAAAGCCATGTTCCTCTCCCCTGGGACCTTCGGGTCCAAGCTGCCTCTGGAAATGAGAACCAGACTTACAGGAGGAATGCTGCTAAACCTCGCTACTGCCTTCTTCGTGGTCATAATTTTCCGGAGGGAAAAGAGAGGCAGCCTCACTTGTCTATATCCAGCAGAGCACGCGAGCTTATCTTCTTCCCTCACTCTCCCCACATTTGCTTGGGCCATTCCCCTACTTCTACTACTAGTATTTCTTTGGCTTAATCTAGACCAGGGGTTCTCAACCTGGGAGTCACAACCACTTTGAGGTCAAATATCAGATATCCTAAATATTAAGTATCTACATTATGATTCATAACAGTAGCAAAATGAGTTATGAAATAACAACAAAGTGATTTTATGGTTGGGGGTCACCACAACAGGAGGAACTGTATGAAAGGGTCACAGCATTAGGAAGGTTGAGAACCACTGCTCTAGGCTACGTTAGATTGATAAACTAAGATCCAGTTGCCAAGCACTACAGAGCTAGGAGCTAAAGGTTTAGTTTTCATGCTATCTGCGCTAGGGTTTGGACTTGCCATCAAACTTAGGGGTCATAACCTGTACCTTCAAGTCAGGTCTCACCCATCCTCAATAAGCCAACTAAAAGAGCCAAATTAGAAGCAGAAAGCAGAAAGAGGAGATGGATCCAGTGCAGCCACACTGGGAAGAGGGACAAAGGGACCTAGCAGGCCCCTCAAGTCCACAGGGTTCTGAAGTGAGATCAAAGTTCACATAGAGGATACGCAGTTTGCCCTCCACTGACCCATCATTACCACAGTCTCAGTTTCATCTTGCAAGGTGGTCTGACAAGCTGTTGGAAATGGGTGAAATCTCTTTCAGAAAGACAAATTCGCCCTCTGGCTGGTGCCCTTCCCTCCTCCCAACATGAGATGCCAGGGGGTGGGGGTGGGGTGGGGAGATTCCCATTTCTTCATGATCCATTATTTCAATGGTCTGATATTCAGACTGGGAGACTCGGTGTCCCTTTAAGCTACCCTCATTCCTGACAGACCAGTCACGGGCTTACTGGTCTCAATACACACCTCTGAAGGGGACACTGGAACCCTGGTCCCTTGCTTTCTTGCTTGCTTTCAGCTACCATCGGAGGTGTCCTGTCAGATGTCTCGCTCTATCAGTTGCTTCTGCATCTCTGGGACAAGACACCAAATAGACCGACGTAAGGAAGGCAAGGTTTGCTCAGGCCCGTGGTTTTAAACAGTAAGGTCCATCACAGTGGAGAGGACACTTCATCTCAGCCATGGCCGTGGGAGTATGACACGGTAGTTTGTTCACAGGGCACACGCCTGCACCGGCAAGCCAAGAGAGACCAGAACCAGGGGCAGTATGACCTTCAAGTGACCTACACTTACCACCTTAACATCTCCACAGACACCAAACAGCAGCAGAATCAGGGGAGGAGGGGACTAAATGTTCAAACCCTAAGCTCGTGGGGCATGTTTTGGATTCAAATTTAAACAATTGCCTCATCATTAGCCCATAGAGCCCATAGACGAGAAGCCTTGCCCCACCTTCAGGTGGGTCTCCTCTGGGATTCTGTCCAGGGCAATGGCAAGCTAACAGAAGATAATAACAAACCAACAAACAGTAGGAGTAATTATTGTCAGACTTTATAATGATCAACGTTATAATGTGCAACATCCAAGCCTGCTTAATCCGGCAAGCTACATAATCTGCATACAGCCAAAAGACATGCAGGGGGAAAGGACAGATTCCAGGGCTTAAAAATAACCAGAGTTCCTTTACAGTTGCAGCTTATAGACACTGCCAGTGGGATTGGCGTCCTGAGCTGATAGTCTTTGCTCATCTGATCAGTAGCGATTGACTGAACATTCACCCCAAGAAGGAGATGCTGGAGGTGAACAAGGAAGATAGGCTCTCTGCCCGCATGGAAGTTAGAGTCCCGAGAGGAAGCCACACAGTAGGAGGGGAATCACACGAATGGACAGTTAAGCTCTGAGAGCGAGTGAGCCCTGTGAACCTTGAAACAGTTTAACAGTTAATCAATTATACACCCCAAAGCTGGGGTGGGGGTGGGGGGAGAAACGGCTGACTAAGGTAGCCTAATTTAGCTGGAGAGCCTAGGGGTGGGGCGGGGCTGACTTAGCTGAAAGTAAGAGTTACCAGATGGAGAATAAAGAGAAGAGCGGTTCAGGGTGAAGGAGAAGCAGTTTGCCCAAGGAGGCAAAGGACCTGATTTGCTACAGAAATGGAAAAGCCCTGTGTGGACGCGGAGGAGCTGTGAGTGGAAGAGAATGGGAGCAAGAGAAAGATACCGGAAGCCAAATACAGGGGTGCAGCCACACCAGCACCTCCTGTTCCAGGACGGTAGGCTCCGACAGCCCCCATCCAGAGGCGGGATGCTGATAACTAACAGCCAAAGCCACTCGTGAAACACGGAGCCACTCAAAAGCACACTGCACACTATGGGTTCCCTTTTCTGACCACCCATGCTCCCCTGAGAGATGCCTTGTTCTTCCTGAGGAGAAGGCCAGTGACCCATGGTAAGCAGACTGTGGACAGGGATCCAAAGCCCCTGAGAGGAGGGGAGAGCGTGTGACACACCCCCAGCGCCCCGTCCCATCAGAAGGCAAAGGTCCCAGCTCCCTGTGCCTGCATGAGAAGAAGGAGATGCTGCATCTGCTCATTAAGCCTCTCTGCAGCAAAGACTGCAATGTCACCCCCTTCCTAGAGACACAAAAGGCACAGACTGTGATGGAGAGCAGGACCGCTGCTCTGCGGAAGCCCTCACACCTTACCTAGTAGCCATCCTTTGGGCCGGAGTGACTGTTACAGAGGAAAAGAAGGAATGGACTTCTAATCCAAGTGACAGGATGAATACTTGCTCTTGAAACTGCACCCAAATAAATTTTAAAAGAGATAATTTTAAAAATAATTGTTGCATAGGCTTTAGACATCAAATACAGCTCCTATTATTCCCAAGAATAGGAAAGACAGTAGTTGATACTCAGCACACCTGACTCTAAACCTAAACAAGCAGAGTAGAGAAGTGAACAAATGGACCCCACAGGGAGGAACAGCATCCCAGGTACAGGACAGCAGACTGCCGAAAGCAGACTGACTCATAGCTCTTCTAAGAAGGGACTGGATTTTAGGTCCTCTCTCCAACCTCAGGGAGCTAGACAACGGCCCAGCCACCAAAGACTTCACATCTTTTTCCTGAAGAGACCAAACACGGTCTCGCATTCTAGATAGAATTCCTCAGGCACGAGTTACAGGCAAAACACAGGGCACTAAGAAGAGTCTGATGCGACGGTAGCAGGGATACCAGGTACCCAGCCCTACAGTAGCCTCCGGAGCCCCGCCCGGCAACCAGGCTGGTGCTTCTTTCTTGGAGAATCTAACCAAAACCAAGAGAAAAACACCTAAAGATCTGATGACTGGGAACCCTTCTAATAGAGACCTGCAAAAACCTCCAGACATCTGAGGAAAAAAAAGCTATTAATAAAAGCAACAGGCAACAAAAACACAGAAAAAAGGAAAGACGTGAGAGCTCGCCAGTAAGTAGAGATACGGCATAAGAAGCTTATAGCCATGGAGTTTTAAAGTCTAAAGCTACAAGAGATGGGGTGGTGGTAAGCAGTTGCCAGGAGAGTACTTTCCTGGTGTGCACAAAGCCCCAGCATCGAACCCCAGAAAACCCCATACACGGTGGCAGCACTGTCTGCAGTCTTAGTAGTTGGAAGGTGGAGGGAGGAGGTTCCGGAGTTCAAGGGCTACAGCGTTCTTCTCAAAAAGTACATAAACAGGTGTTAGAGAGACAATCCAGCAGTTCAGAGCGCTGGCAGCTCTTGCAGAGGACCAGTCCCTGGTCCCCCACACATGGCTCCCGATTATCTGTAACTCTGCTTCTAAGGGGACCTGACACTCTCTCCTGGCCACAGAGAGTGACAGGTGTGCACGTGGTAGCCAGACAGACAACCAGGCAAGCACTCAGAGGCATAAAGAAATAAGTATTTTTAAAGCAAGGGAATGAGCTATGTGGTATCCATGAGAGAAAATCAGCAACGCGATGTCCTAAAACGAGCAGGAAAGGGAGGTGAAACTTGAAACACAAGAAAAGCCTTTCATTTGAGGGGGACGAATCTCCCAGAAAATAGGACCTGATTGAAAAAAGACACAAAATAAAAAGTGTTAACAATTAAGGACACCCCCCCCCCGCTATAAAAAAGACCCAAGAGAAATGGGAAGAATTCCAAGCAGACTTTGCAGAACTTAAGGATTTGAATTTTCCCTCCCCTCAAAGGGCCTAGCCCTGGCTACACACAGGGCTGTAGGGCAAAACCCAGCATGGAATGCCAGAAAACTACAGTTGCCAAAAACAATTAGAAATCAACAAAATCCTGCCAACCAAAAAAGGCTAGAGACAAAGGCTGGAGGACTACATGGGGACGGTGCCTCGAGATGCCGCACCGGAAACTTAAAAACAAATAGCACAAAGCCTTTGAAATCGTGAGGGAAAATAATGCCCAGCCTAGGACTCCATCCGCACCCACTAGGGCATCAATCATGAGACTGATAAGAAAGGTCTCAAAATCGTGACCTCCCATGCACCCTGGGGTGAGCGAAGAAAGAAGACCTGGATGCCAGAGAGGACCTCACAGGAGAAGGGGTCCCCAGCGTGGCAATTCAGGGGCCGGGGCCACCACGGATGACAGCCACACAGCCCCAGACAGCCATCAGCCCAAAAAGAAGCAGATCGGGGGCTCTGGGAGAAGGAAGAGTCACCAAGGTTAATCTGACAGGATTTGATAATATCCCTATTATCACATTAGGAAGAGAGGATCTGTTACAACTGGGGGGGAGGGGGGAAGCATAAATCAATGACATAGCAACTAAGGAAATATCACAATAATTCACCCTAAGGGAAATCAGATGGGGGCGGGGGGGGGACTGAGCACGCTGCAGCAGACGGCAGCCATGTCTACCCTATCTAACATTTTTTTTAAAACAGGGCAATGAAGAGACTTGGAACTACCCAAGTCCCCAGTATTAACATCCTGGCAGTGGCAGGAGGAGGTGAGAGAGGGACAAAAACTGTTTGCTGGGGAGAACAAGAAGAGGAGAAAGTTAATCCTCCTTCTGAGGCTGGGAGCCACTGAGGATGCAGCAGTGTGAACATACTGACCAGGGACATAGCAACAAATAAAAATAAAAACAAAAGCTAAATAGTTGAAAATAAACAAAACCGGAGGAGGAGGAGGTGGAGGAGGTGGAGGAAGAGGAGGGGATCACAGTTCACTTTTACATGTCTATGAAATAATTTGAAGTTTTAAATATACATTGACCTAGAGCCCTGATTTTTAAAGAAAAATTACACAAGGTAAGCGATGTGGAATCCAATTCAATCTACGCTCATGTATCCACTTGTATGTTCATGAAATCATTAGAAAACTATGTATGCCTGTATTCTGCAGTGCAGTGGCACTCTTCTTCTCAGAGGAGTATCCTGGGGTCTTTGTTACTTGGAAGAACGTTTAACGAAGAGAAATCACTCACCTCAAGTCAGTTGTAGTGCCTAGACACTGGCCAGACACACTGTATTAAAAAAAATAATAAAAGACTAATTTGTGAATGCTATTTGTTTTTTTTTTTTTGTTTTGTTTTGTTTTTTTTGGTTTTTCGAGACANNGTTTNTCTGTATAGCTCTGGCTGTCCTGGAACTCACTTGGTAGACCAGGCTGGCCTCGAACTCAGAAATCCGCCTGCCTCTGCCTCCCGAGTGCTGGGATTAAAGGCCTGCGCCACCAGGCCCGGCTCGTGAATGCTATTTGTAAAGTCAACATTCTTCCCGGGCAGCCTCTCTAATTTTTTATCTGTTATTAATTCATAACAAAAAGACAGTACCTTTTTTCCTAAGTCACATTTTCCTCTTCACGCTATAAAGCTACAGTGGGGTAGGAGACTACAGCGTCTTAATTAGACTATGCTTTCAGAATAGCCGGGAGACAGTTCCTTGAAAACGGTAACAGGGAACTATAGGTAGAGATCATGCAATTTATTCTTTGTGTCTTAATATTTTGAGATACAATAACAAAATTGTATTCCTTTTTGTTTGTCTTCCACATGAGGTGAAAGATAACAAGATCAAGTCACAAGAGGCTCCTCTTTGTTACGAAGTAGCATTCCCTATAGGAAATGGCTAAATACACCTGCTTTAAAACACCTACTAAGAATCTGTGACAGGGCATCCACACCTTAAAATTCTCCAGGCGAGTTACAATTCTTTCTTTCATGAACTATCATCCCCTCAGTAAGGCAAGAATATTTTGATGAAAGTAATGTTAGTATTACCTGCTGTTACTGGAGTCTATACTTATTCTCCAACTAATTCTAACATGTCCTTGGAGATCTATAGCTTAGGAGTGTGACCTGAAGACACTAATATGGCCGTTCAATAAAATGTCGACTGTACTAAAAATATATCCTGAATACATTATTGAGATACAGCATTGCAAAATGTCATCATGAAACACATCATGAATGTACCTACTATATTTCATCCTCCGATAATTTCTCTCTCGCTGATGGACACCTGCATATGGCTAACCCTCGGAGACCTTAAAATTATAAGGCATTTCCGGATGTCCTATTGAGACTAACGAGGACACGGGGACTTTGGTTTCTCCGAAGGATGTTTCGTTGTTGTTTGAAGCAACGAATCTTCAAGGGGTCTCCAATAGCCACAAAGATATCTGATAGGCAGGAACATCTTACAGTTGTAAACTACTCTAAATGCATAGTGTACAACCTCTTTTCCTTGAACATGTTAAGTGTGACAGAGAAGTTAATTAAGTTGACAAGCAACCTGTGATTAGTTCGGAGTCTTCTAGACACCGATTGAGTGGCCTTAGTGCAGTAATTCATTAACAAGTCTGCAAAGCAAGGAGAGATACGACTGAGACTTGCATCCACAAAAATAAACACACACATATTTTTGAATGATATTTTTAGTCATCTGTGCAGTGACACATAAGGGGTGCTCTATCTTGACACAAAAATCAAACTAAATTTTCCTTTATGCTCAAAAGACAAACTGTGCAACTGTTGACCTGAGTGAGTGAGTGAGGGCTACAGATTTTCACTTTGGGTTACTCTTTCTTCCCCTCCTATCAGGTAGGTGACTGGTTTGGGGTACACATGGTACCCTGGGCTGCTACAGAGCTGCTGCTGGTTTCTCACAGTCCTACAGGTCACTGGACACCAAGTCTGGATAGGAAGAGAAGGAAGATGGGGAGGGACAAGGGGAGCAGCAGCTCCAAAAAAGGAGTCGAATGAGTTGTACCAGTGGGGCTCTAAGACTTACCAGAAGACTATTCACTGACTAAAGACCTGACAACCTTCCTTACCTATGCTCCAGGAAGCAATCCCTTGGACAGTTCTAAGATCAGAAGCCCAAAAAAGCTAGTGTTGGTTTTTAGATGCAAGCGTGTTAAGCATTTTTACAGTCCTGTCTGACTATTACTATAGATGCCTCTTTTTTAAAAAAAAAAAAATGATTTTATTTAGGTGTGTGTGTTTGTGTGTGTGTGCGTATGTGAGTGTGTACACTTGGGCATCACCTTGTCAGGCACATAGAGGCCAGGTGACAACCTGCAAGAAGAAACAGTCCCTTCCCTCCTAGGAGGGAGTCCCAGGGGTCCGACTTGCTTCATAGGTTTGGTGGCAATTTTACCTACCGAGCAATTGTGTGTTCCAGTCAGAAAGTTTAAAGAGAAAACGAAGAGCACCCAGTTCTCAAAATAAGGGATCTGGTTATGTGGAACATCCCTCCCTGCTTAGCCAAACAAAGAATAATTTCAATAGCTTAAAAAAATGTCAGGTCTCAGATGTATTAAAGATCTAGATCACTGGTTAATTCTACTAAGAATGTAGCTGCAAGTACCATAAAATTCACTCTATGGTGTTGTCAATGAAGTCCAACCGAATTTAAAGGAGAAGAGATCATACATAGCATGTGTACAACCACTCCTCTGTATACCCACACATGTATGTATCACATGCATGTGTGTGTGCGTGCACACACTCGCGTGCAGATGACTTCTCAGTTATATGCACTGGGAATATATATACTTCTATTTGCTATAACTTCCCGGTCACCAGATTAATAAAATGCCAACCTCTGGTTTAGATAAACAGGACTGAAAAGAAGCTAGTGTTTTTGTCTCTCCCAAGACAGTAAGAAAAGCTACCTAGCATCTAAAAGCCACAGCCACATGCAAACAGAGAAAACTACAAAGAAGAGTTGGGGGAGGGGATCTGAGCAAGTTAGCAATGGGGATCCCTCCCCTCTTCACAAGAGAGGAAAAGTTCCCACCTCCCCCCCCAGAATAGCTCCCCCCCCACACACACACACACCATG
The DNA here is from genome assembly GCF_900095145.1 of Mus pahari. Classification (NCBI taxonomy): domain Eukaryota; kingdom Metazoa; phylum Chordata; class Mammalia; order Rodentia; family Muridae; genus Mus; species Mus pahari. The sequence goes on along the minus strand of NC_034600.1, from coordinate 44,087,790 downwards.
AGATTATTTCTCAGAACCAAGCAGTGCAACCACAAGGCAGTGAGGAAAACTGTGGGCGCCTTCAAGTTTCTTACACAACACAGGGTGTGAGTAGTTTAGACAAGTTCACAACTGCCCCATGTTAGACACACTGCAGCCTTGGCGGAAAGGGAAAACGGGGATTGTGTATACATTGAACAATGTGTGTTTCGTTGGGCTCTGTAGTTTATATTTTCTCCATTGATATACAATCTGCTGCACAAGATGAAATGTGCTTTCATTAGTCAAACGGAGGCAGAGAGAGAGTACAAGTAAATTCAGTAGCAGGGGCACACCTATTAAAGGCGTATCTATCACTAGCCCGGTAAACGTAAACTAAGAAATGGGGAATGGTTCTCCCGACAACGTCAGATACTTAACCTATCCGAACCACTGTTTCTACAAACTAGAAAACTGAGGTTGATAAATCAGGCCCCCTCTAAGGTCCCTTAAAGCTCTAACATCCTGTGGTTCCTTTAACTATGTCATCTGAACAAGTCACAAGGCATAAAACGGACTGTCAAAACTCCCTTCGAAAAACAGTAAACCCCAATGACCATTGCAGAGCAGAAAGGAGAGCCTTAAACTAAAGGGGGTAGGGGAGAGAATTTTACTTAAATAACTTCACACATTGCTAAAAGACTAGCATTCCATGCAACCCTTCCAATTTCCACCAAAACACACGTGTAAGAAGGGTAGTTAACGTTTTAAAAACACTATAAATGTGTCTTGTAAAATTTATATTGTTTCTTCTTACAACGAATTTAAAATAGCTTTTCAAATCCAAAATGGCAAGTGTTGTTGTAGCTGGCCAAGGACTGGACACCCTACAGCACCCTCTCCGCTGTCAAAACCCTGAAGAGTCTGTGGAAAGACAGGATGGCCACATATCTTTAGCAGAGCTTGGGAGACCTCACCCAAATGATGGTCCGTCCCGTTAACAATGCACTAGTTCATCAAAACTTAGGAAAGATCACCGAGTGTCCAGAAGAAATGTGCGTTGCCAAGGGACTAGAAAGTGAGTAGCCTCTCCAGTTAAGTAGAACAAGGAGAAGGAGAAACGGCGAGAGACAGGGGGTAGCTTTGGAAGGAGGAAAAAAAAAAAAATCAACAAAATGTTCCCATATTTTTTCTGGAAAATCATCTAAGTTTACAACTTAGGTAATCAGATTCTTTCCAATAACTTGGTCATAACGCATGATAAAAAGCAAATAAAGCAAAATATCCCCAGGAATCAATGCAGGAAAAAAATGTAACTTAGGACATATAACTTGAAGTCTTGAATGGAAGCAAAGCTAAAAAGCCATTATTTCACTCTTCTGGAGGGGAGGGGAGGGGATGGAACATAATGCAGAATGATTTACTTTGAACACCAAATTACAGCATCTTTGATGCAGCTGATAAATCGCTCACAATTCAGTTCAAACCCACATAGGAGAAGCCTTTAAGGACAAGACCAGGATAGAAGTCTACCAAAGGATGGCTGAATGGCAAGGGCCAAAAGAGAAGGAAGGATCTGGAAGCAGCGAGGAAAAGCCACAAGGGGACCAGAGGAAGCTGACAGGGAGCCCTCTAGTCCCTCCTTGCACTCAGTAATTGATACCACCTCCATTCCTACTGCCTGGGGAAGAATAAGACAAGACGCCCTTCTCTGTCTCCACCCTGACCTATCAAGACAGTCGGCGTGGGTTTTCCCAAATGCCAGGTCGTGGAGAAACGAAAGAACTTGCTTTGGTGCTTGGAGCCTTCCGCCCCCACCAAAGTCAGTTTCCTCCATACTCTCTGCCATGCCAAGGTCTCAGAATTCTAACCCTCCCCGCCCGCCCACAGCCTCCCAGCCACTCATCCACACCAAGGGACAGTAATAGGAAAACACAGTTCCAGACATGTCTCCGCACGTTCAGGATGGAGATGGCCCTCACTCCTCAAACTGCTTTGGATAAAAGAGGTGCAAAGGCTCGTCCCTGTGACCCAAGCTTTAAAAAAAATGAGTGCTCGGTCGGTTCCGCCTGAAAGATCCCACCCAGAGATGCCCTGTGGCATGGCATGTGTGACCCTCCCCAGCTCTGTACCATTGATGATTGAACACCGTAGAGGGATTTGGGTCACATTTATTTATTTATTTATTTATCCTAAGCCCCTGTGTCTCTCACTTTCCTCGAGGAAACCTGTGACTCTCGGAAGAGCCGTGGTAGCTGTGACCCCACGCTGGAAGGAGGTAGGATCAAAGGTAGCCTGGCTAGACATGGGAAACCATTTCCACTGAGAGTGGACATACTGCCTGTCAAAAGGTTACTCCCACCGCGTTGGGACAGCAGATCACATTACTAGGAGTAACAACATGAAAGGGCAAAATCTGGCCACAGTCAACCACATACATGTTTTTCTTTCTACCAGGGGCAAATGGGAGACACCAGCCACCTCGGAGGAGTTCCCCTCTTATCACTTGTGGGGGATGGGGATGGGCCAGGCGGCGGGAAGGGAGCCTTTCCCTAATCAATACAGACCCTGAGCCGCAGCCACTGTTTAATTCCTTTTATATTTTTCTTTTCATTCAGAAACAGCTCACATTCACAGAGACTTTTCTGTCTTAAACTTTTTTTTTTTTTTTTTAAATCCGAGCAATCGCAAGCTATATTCTGTGGAAGACAAAATAACTTTGGAGGCGTAAATCTTAATGTCAATGACAGGAAGGCTTTGGTGAGCCATTACCATAAATCTGACAAACGCTAATTTGATGGGTGGCTGTATCTGTCTGCTGCACGGACAGTCTAGACAGTCTATTGAGAAATCTTAAAACACAACTGTTTGTTCCCTGTAACACCATCTGGATGTGGCAATAAGCGCCGACCCGGTGCCTTTCACACATGGATCAAAGCACATGCTAATGCTATCATGAAGTCATACACATAAAAAATTCAATCTGAGAACTCGAAGCAATTTTCCTAAGTCTTCAGTGAAGAAACCCCCAGACTTAGTGAGACTAAGTGTGTGAAGGGGGGGAGGGGAGGGTGGTGAAGGAACCGAATATTTAATGAGCCTGGCTTCCAGAGGAATGTTAGACCACCCATTGTATTGGGAAAAGGCTCATGTCACGCTTCAGCCTTGGTACCCGTCAGGGTGCCCCTTTACAAAAATTGATCTGAGGAGGACCTTTGTAATTACCTGTTTCAGCAGAGGGAAGAGGGAGGACTCGGGGGTGTGAAATAAAAGATGGGTGCAAGGTGTAAATCGAATATTATAGCATATTGGCCTGAAGTGGCATAAACGTTCGATACCGCCATATGAAAAAAAAAGATCTTTCTCATTAAACTGAATGTGGCATCAGATCAAAGAATCGTGGGCCTCCTATTGAACTCCTTTAAATATTACAAACGTAAGAGCAAGTCTGGCTGTGCATAAAATAGAAATGAAGCTCTCCACTCCACACCCCCTGGCACCCCCAACCCCTGTACCCTAACCCTAGAGCTGGCTGGAGAAGGACATTGCTCAGGAAATCTCTGGGTGTGGATCAAACACTAGGAATCTTGACATTCCCCAACATTCTATGAGGTAGCAATAAATTAAAATATGAACTGAGCAGCACTTTGATTAAACACGTGTCTTCTACCATTTTAAGGTACAATTTTAAAATACATCATTAAAGGGCACAGAGGCACTACCTGACCCTCGCCACCTTGCTACGGAAAGGGAGTTCTTGCTTGATGCAAGTGTTTCACTCCACTGGGCAGTACTACCAGTGAGTCTGATACCTGTGCTTCCTGGCTGGCTGACATCATCCCCCATCAGAATCTGATGGGGGCTGGGGAGGGGGACCATGATACAAAACACCTTAGCAATATGTTGCTATTATTATACTCATCTCTGTCTGCTAAGAGGCAATAAATATGTCATGTCTCTATTTCATTCACTCGGTCCAAGTCATACAAACTCCCACCAGCGTATTTTATTTTATCTTATCTTAGTTTAGTTTAGTTTAGTTTAGTTTATAGCAGTTATAATCGGTGTGTCTACATTATGTATGGATGGATGTGTACAAACACACACATTCAACTAGATGAATTGTCCAAGTGTGTTATCCAGGCCACGGGAGGTGGGTTACACAGGAAAACCAGTGAGAAATTACATGCTTTGTCTATCAGAGGACCGCAGCTTATGCAGCAAATTTCCAGCTTCCACGGTTACTACAGATTTACCCACATAAACTAAGCTTCAAATGGGAACTGAGGCAAATCCTTTCTGCCCCGCAACGTGCAGACGCTTCTTGTCCTGCAAGCGTACCTGCTGGAATATGCAGAGGCAACACAGGACCACAGCAAGGACGCACTGCCGCTTCTAAACTGTGAATTTTTAGAAGGCCAGGCCAGGGCTATGATTTTACAGAGCTAGTGATGCATCCAGTCAATAGATGAGAAAACCGAAGACTGACAGTTGGGGGGTGAAGTTCTTAACATTCAATTTCCTAGGAAGGCACTTCCCAAAGTATTTCCTAACAAAAACATTTCAAATGTAATTCTAATAACATGATGCTTTTGTTTCTTAACGATGGGGGAGGGGGAATCTACCAATTTTAACACTCCATCCAACTTGGAGTTTCCCCACAGTCAAGTATGTTAAATAAGAGAACTTCTTGAAGTGCGTCAACTGCCAATCAACTGCATAAGTTTACATTCCATAAGTTCACTGCGAGTGACAATGTTTTTATTTTACATTCATCCTAACCACAGAGCTGGGTGGTTACTACAACATAATCTAGATATCACACACACACACACACACACACACACACACAAAACAACCAAAACCCCCCGAAAGAACAGCCTGTTTTTCTGAACTATACAATGCCTGAGAGACTTGCAGAGACCCAACACAAGAACGTATCCACCTTTTCCAAGGACGGCCCTTGTCCTAACTTCCAAAGAAATACACTGTACAGATGTGAGCTAGCTTAGTCTGCGAGTTACTTATGCGCCAAGATTTCTCAGCAGAACTAAGAACTATTCCATTGGCGTGATTCTCTGTAATGATTCGGTGGTACTCGAGGGAGAGGTCAGATAAAAATACTGCTCTAAAATAACTGGGAAATCAGAATCATTCTTGTTAACCATTTTATATATTTATATTGACTGTTTTTATAAATATAATTAAACATCTATGCGCTGTTCCCCTATTACACGGACTAAATTGCAACTGATAATCATGTTGTCTACCAATAATGGCTTCCTTTCAGGCTGTGGTTGTAATTCTGTAAGTTTAAAAGGGGGAAAAAAATCACCCAAACATTGCTTAATGTAGCTAATCAGGCATTTTCAAAATTAGACTGTAATGAAATGTTAGACAGCACGTCCAAGGATCTAAAACGTGCTGTCGTGGAACAGTACTGCCATCTACTGGCTGATGTGACACACTGCCGGGTCAGTGGCGCCAAGGGTTTTATCTGTGTCTTGCCTAAGGGAGACAGCATTAAAGATGCCAGAGAGAAATCAGAAAAACGAAAGTCTCACTTTTAGAGAGAAATTTTTTTTTCATTTTTCTCAGCACCATTCTAAAGCATGACTTTGTTTTCTGGCTTCAACATGTGAGATTTCCTTCCTTGAAAAACCCATCAAGGTTACTATCACCTGTATTTATGAAATGATCGTGCCCAGACAATTCCTTTCAGTCCCCAAAGTGTGTCCCTCAGGCAGATCTTGCTTCTGAGAACACAGAGAACAAACAGGAATAAGTCCGCAATAAACACCCGTGGATACGTTCATCCATACATTCATGAAAGCGATTTATGTTGCCACCGAGGAATCACATTATCAGGAGTACCCTTTGGGCCAAGCCTGTCTGCGGCCTCCTGCTTCAGCATTTTAAACCCCTCTAGGAGAAAGCAGGTTGGGGAAGTCATAAGACATAATGGTAGTCTAGGTTTTGATTGATCTTATTCAAAAATCTATAGATAAGATGGTTGTCACCAGGACTCTTTGCAGCCTTCAGTAGATGCTTCTCCTATAGGAGTTCAACCAATTTTTTTTTTTTTGATGTCAAGAAAAGGAAATAACAGGACCCCCTTTAGTTTAAATGGAGCTTCTGTAATGTCCCGAGTTAAGATCACGGATCTGCACACAGATCATCCGTCAGAGAACATGATGCTGAGTTCCACTGTGGCTTACAGAATACAAGCTGCAATTGTGGACTATACCTGCTAACGCTTTAGACAAAAACTGCTACAGCTGGGTCCTTTGGTTTTTGCATTAAAAAAAAAAACAGTAATCTGAAGGGGGGGAAAAAAAAACAACCCAGAGATTACAGACAGAAAACATTTAAGTGACAGAATTTTTAAAAGGGGTTTAGTCTCCACTAACATAGTCCTTTTAGGCCACATAATTGAAGAACTCTAAAGAACCACAAAATAAACTGAAAATCCCAGACATAAAGAGATCCACTTATTAATTAAAAGCAGCTCCCTTTCGCTATTAAAACAAGGTTGCCCATGCATACTTTATTGCTGTCACAGTCTTGCATGAGGCAGTATTCAAAACACATAAAAGTGAAGTTGAATAGTTCTCTATGTGCGGAGTAGAGTTAAGTCATGTCTGCTTGCACAAAACTGTTTTTTTGCAAAGCCGCCACAGAGAGGACGGGAGTGAAAGAGAGTAAAACGTCCCAAGTCTCAAGTTCACCGACCAGGGGATACGGGGGTGGGAGGGGTAGGGTGGGGCGCCTTGTGGACAACGGGAGGTGAACCAGAAAAAAACGCCCGAAACTCTCCCTGTTGTAAAAACTGGAACCAGAAATCAAGACAATCACCACAAAAGAAAGAGGCAGGGAACTAATTAAATAAATTACATATTAATTAAATACAAGTTTTTTGGGGACTTTTTTTTTTGGTAAGTCTGGGTTTTGAATCCACAAAATGTATATCATCGTGGTTTCTCTGTGAGAAAAGAAAAGAAAGAAAGAAGCAATGGTCACTGATAACATTTCATAATGTAGTTTTATTGTAAGCACAGAAGGAACTTTGTGATCCAAAAGCTCATTGTTCATACTGACCGTCCTTTAAAGCGATTGGGTAACCAGTCTGTAAAATCAGGAACTAAACCAAAAAGGGAAAAAACTGTCCTTCTGTAGCCACAGTGAGAACAAGCCACTGACATCTTAGAGAAAAGTGTTAACTGAGGCCAAGACTTACCAGAGTCTCTGGTGGTCTCAAGCACAGAAAATAAAGACACTTCTGGAATAGATTTTAAAACAAATCTCCTCATTTTATGATACACCTATAGCTGCATGAGAACTTCAACTGTAGGGGCAGTGGCTGACCACAGCAGTGCCCGGATTTATACATTTTACAGATTATACAGCACTGAAAAGTTACCTGTTTCCCTATGTCCACACATGGCACTGGCAGATAGGGAAAACGGGTTTGCCATCAAGGTCAAAGAAGCTTAGAAGCTGAGCAGGCTGATAAACAGTTTACTCCCACCCTCCCACAAACTCCATTTTTCTTTTCCTTGGATATGGAAGAAAGACAAAACGCAGAAGATTCTAAAGGAGGCAGACAGTTTCCTAGAGCTGTGTGTGGAATCTGCTGCTGAACTTGAGTCAGCCGGGTTCTCCCCGTTGACGGCTTCCTGGCGCGTTTGACGTGTCCCGTTACCTGGAAACCCTCTAGGAGAGGATCCCAGGATGCAAGCATTTTCCACTGGAACAACAGCATCTTCCCATCATGCACCTCGGCGCCCTGGGCAGTCCGGGAAACCATGGAGTACAGTCAGGACAGTATGTCCTGACTCTGTTTACTTACAGACCTATTTTCTAATTCAATTAAATAGCAAGCCCCATATAATCTCTCTCTCTCTCTCTCTCTCTCTCTCTCTCTCTCTCTCTCTCTCTCTCTCTGAAACCAGCAAGAACCCCCAGATGCCACAACACACATCATTTATTACTCTTGGTGGAGCTCTGGGAACTGGTGGTGAGCAGTAAACTGGAAGGCCAGGTTTATAAATACAAAGTGGCGTTGGTTGATGAGTCTCTTCTTCCTCTTTAATCCTAAACAAAAATCTAGAATTTAAGGCGCGGGTCGGGTCGGGGAGGCGGCACTGGCCCTTCTCCCATCTGAGACTTTGTTTCTACTGAAAACCTAGTTTCTTTCCCCAGACTGCTTTACCATAATGGAGAAAAGAATTCCCACTTTTTTACCTTTAGTCTGTTCGGGTATATGTGGGCATTTTATGTTCACTTTTGATTCTCTCTGTTTAGGCTCATAGTACAAGGGTTGTGGTACATTTCATGGAAGTCAGGAGACAGGGCCATGGAAATGATTCCCTGGGCTTTCCTGGGAATGTGTCCAGGGCCCAGGGTGAAGGGGAAACACTTCTTGATACACAGGAGCAGAGGACACGGACTTCGCTGTAAATGAAGCACACTGACATTCCAGCTCAGAGGAAGAGAGTGCTCTTCTGGGACCAGTCTTTTATTTCCCCTTCTTTCAGGTTTTACAACAGGGAAAGCACGTGAGGTGATGGTGTACACACACACACACACACACACACACACACACTCACACACACACACTCACACACTCACACACACACTCACACACTCACACACACACACTCACACACACACACACACACACACACACACACACAGTGGGGAGAGGGAGATCAGTTAATGAGACTCTAACTGGTTCAAGAACACATCTATCTAAACCCTACTCTCCCTGAGTGTGGATCTCACACAAAGACCTAGATGCAAGCAAACCGATTTTATACGAATGCCAAATTTCCATCAAGCTGAGAACAGGACGGCCCCCAAACAAACAACAAATCATAGGCTCCTAGAAACATGTTTGGCCAGAAACGTAAGAAACGGAGTCAGGATCGAGAAAGAGAGCAAGAAAAGAGGGAAAGGAGGGAAGGCAAACAGAAGGGAGTCTAGAGGTAAGAAACAAAAGCGAGCCGGCGTGGAATGAAGGATTTGGAATGAAGGATGAATCCTAGAAGGGTAAGAAAAGGGCTTCCCGTGAACCCCAGGCCCTCTCCCACTCCTGAGGGATACCCCTCAGCTACACGAGCCGTCCAGTGGACAAAAAAGCTGAGGGAGCAAACTTTAAACCAGTCCCTTGGGATAAAATTCCAGTCCGTTATAGCAATCATCTCTAGCTAAAGATTTAAAGATCAAGTGTGGCAACCACGTGACCTTATGCTTCCGGATGCGTCCTGCCACCCTCCAGGTTTGCTTGGCTGAATCCCAGCACACGGAAAACAAAACCCAAAACGGGAGATAAAAAATAGCAAAAGGAATCTGGCCCACCCATTTGGACACTATGGCGTTCCGTATGAATCACTCCTCTGCGGGTGAACTCTGGCAGGGCGGGGCCAGCAACAAACCAGACCCCCTGCTTGTTCATCAAGCATGCGAAGTGGTTACCTTTTAAGGGGTTGGAGGATCTGTGCAGTTGAAGGTAGGGGACAGCTAAGAGAGGAGTGGGGACACGTATCCCTTCCCTCTTAGCCACCGACCCCCTCGGTCTGAGAAAGAAGAAAAGCAGTTGCACGTGCAGAGAACCAAGGAGGGGTACCAAGCGTCGCTCCTTAGCTTGAGACTGGATGGAATTCAGGAGAGAGGAGAAGTCACCCGGGAGTCAACTGGCCTTCCCACATCTGATCACCAGGCCATTTTTATGACTCCACGTGGTAACAAGTCATCACCTCTTCGTGAAAACAGCACACCATCCTCTCACCATTGAAGGAAAACAACAAAACAAGCGACCCTGTTTCCAGCATCGGGTATGAATTCCCTCCTGTGGGATGTCAGACCCAATCTCCTCCTCCAAGTCACACCACAACTGCGCAGTGAGCGCATCTGGCCTGGTAAGTCAGTATTGCAGCGTGCACAGCCCAGCACTGGGTAAGACCAGATGCCTGTATGGAACCTTCTAGAACTATGAAAGCTAGCCAGCGATGAGTGTCCTGGTCAGTTCCGGGTTGATTTCTCTGTGTCTTGCAACCAAAGAGGGTGATGTTTTCGGCAACAGAGTCTTGCCATCTACTGAAGGCTGTCGGGAAATGCAATCCTCTAGACAGGACATGGCTGTTACGCATATGAACTGATAGCAGCTGTGCATGGCTGTCCACACACTATCTACACACAATCCAGCCAGTTCTAAGTTCTGCACTGACTAGAGACGGGCTCCAGAGGCCCAGTCCTACCTGAGGAGGTAGGACTGGGAACTAGTCCTATCTCCTAGTAGGACTAGTAGGATTGGCAACTGACGGCTGCCAGAGGAGGGAGTCATTTTTTTCTTTTTGGGTGTGGCCAATGGTAGGTTCCCCATGCCCCCCCCCTCCCCACTCCCTACCCCCCACCCCCGTGGCTGAGCTCAGTTCCATGTTCTTGTCTATGGGCAGCACTAACTAGACGCGGGGGATTAAAAAGAGTAAGTAAATAAATAAGGATGGGAAACAGAAAGGTGGAAGGGGAAGGTGGGATGGGGTTTCTGAGAGGAAGCTGAGGAGATGATATAAGTGGATAGGACCAAGGTACATGGTAGACATGAGATGTTCAAAGGTTAAATGAAAAAAAAAAAATAAACTACCTTATTTTCATTAAAAGCTAAGTCAGTGTGTTCACAATGTCTAAAAAGCTAAAATTTGGTCAAATTTTAGTTAAAATAATCACATGAGGGCAGGAGAGTTAGCTCAGTGGTTAAGAGCACTAGCTGCGCTTCCAGAGGACCCAGGTTCGATTCTCACACAGTGATCTGTAACTCCAGTTTCAAGGGATGTGATGCACTCTTCTGACCTCTGGAGGGCATCATACACACATGTGCTACACAGATATACATATAGGCAAAACAGCCATCCACATTAATTAAAAAAAAAAATCACATAAAATAATTTTCATTAAAATATAGAAATTTTTAAGATTAAAAGTTTAAAAAAAATGTTGGAAGAATGTTCAAGCATTTTAAAGGTACTGAGAAGCCAAACTATCTTGTGGCATTTAGGAAGCACATGCAGAAGGCTAAGGCTTAGAAACAGAGTTACTGCAATTCCAGGGGCTCGCAGGCCATTCAGGCTTACGGAAGGACCAATAACCAACGGAAACGCATTGCTTGCATCCCCAAGAGCCTGAGAACCTAGTAGCCAGATCTGCACATGCGCACTACAGACTCACGTTTAAGGTTCTCAAGGTAAAGCTTCAAGAAAAATCCAAGAAGTGTCTACCTGAGGACTTACTACAGAGCATTAAACGGCATTTAAAAAGTCCTGCAATACGGTCTTTCGAAAGAAAAACAGAAACAACAAAAACAAAACCACCTCTAATGAATGGAAGCAGGAGGTTCAAACTATAATCCTGACACAGGCAAAATGGCCATACCCTACACTGGGAACGCACCAGGACCAGGAGAATGTAGAATGCAAGCAAGGCCTCTCCTTGCAAGGAGAAGAAGGCCAGAGGACCTCAACACAGAGCAGAGCCTTGACTGCCCAGGACAGGGGGCGCACTGAGCACACGCAAAACCACGCCGCATAAGAAGTCAGAGCAGGCTCCGTGGCCAGATGTGGCGAGGGCGTCAACTGGATTAGGATAAAATGTGTTCGTGGCCATGCAGGGAAGGGACTTGAGGAGACTCAGGTTTAGGAAGTTAAGTCTCAGCAGAATGTTGTTGGGACGAGAGGCCAGGGGAACCCGCCAAGTCCGAGGAGGGGCTGGCTGACCTCCAGCAGCCGGAGTGTGAGAATGCACAGAGGTGATCGAGGTGACCGACCGACCGATCGCCTGCAGCCTAGAGGGACGGACGGCTCTCATTAGACAGCGCTGCTCTGTGAGGAAGATTTCAGACACAGAGAGGAAGGTGGGATCGCAACAGAAAATAGGGTTGGGGGAAAAAAAGAAAAAGCAGGGATTTACTTCGAGGAGCCAACAAGACAGACAGGCAGAAGACAGACAGGCAGTGTAAAAAAAACAAAAACAAAAACAAAAACAAAAAACAAAAAACAGACGGACTAAAACCTAATTAGTTGATGGCTGGACTTATGGATTGGGTCCATCTGCCAAGATTCCAAAGGATTTCACAAGGGCTCAAATAAGTAAATACCAACAGTGACATGGAAAATCGAGATGGTTATAAATCAGAATCTGGGCTCAACAAGTTAGAGGTTGGATTATGAAACTCAAGAGGGGCCTGGGGACTGAAATCGAAAATTTGGACACCGTCAGTGTGAAAGTGACTGCTGTCACCGCCCCCTTGAGAGCGGGAGTAGCGGGAGGGGGCGGGGGAGGACTCTCATTTTTTTTTTTTTTCACTTTATAACAAGCTTTTGTTGTTTAAACTTTTAATCAGCAGATACATCCTACTTCTTGAGAATTTTATATTCCCATCTTTTTAGAGGGAAAAAAAATATAATGAAACAAAAAGACCAGGGTTGGAGCAACAGCCGTCAACATGAATTAGTCCTTAGGTATGAACACGTACTGTGAGATCAGTTAGACAGGCCTGGAAGGAATCACAGTAACAACTCTGCTCAGAATTCTGGCGTGGCAGTTTTTCTTCAGGGCCCAGGAGCCAGTGGGAAAGGCACGGGCAGGCAATTAAATGGGATTTAAATGTCTCCTCTTTCGCTGATTCCAGGCCTGGGGATTAGGGATGTTCAACTTTCCAAATGACAGAAAGAACATTGGTTTTGTGGGTGTGGAGGCTCAGCAGTTCGGGCTCATCCTCTCTCCAATCCACAAGGGAAGGAATACGCAGTTGGCAAGAGGGTCCCTCAACCGCCTGTGAGAGTGACGGTGTGTCTCCGCATGCCCTCCCACGAGAAGCAAGGACGCATGACCTTCGCTGCCTTCTCTGAATCCTCTGGCCCTCCGAGAGGCTGGCACTCACTCCGTGAGACTCCTTCACTAAATGACGAAGAAAAGTCTTCAAGGCTGGAAGACTTGCTGGTAGTCACCGAGAGAGAACCATCTGAAAGGTTCTAAGACACGCGCTGCTCAATCTCCAGTTAAGAGATGAACTGAAACCGGAACAGAATCACTAAGTTCTACAAACCAGTCCCGTAAGTAGGGTTGTCTCAGGCAGGTTAAGGAACACATCTCCTCTCCTCCCAACAGCCAAAGATGCAGTGGGGCAGCCGCGTTAAGGTGCCGCACGTGACCCCGTGACAGCTGCGCACATCCTGTACAGGCAAGCAGCCTGAACACCTCCCGCACACTTTCCGTGTGCGAACTTGGTAGTATGCCAATAAAAAAGAAAATACACCACAAGCACTTCCGCTAAGAAGCTTCCAGCAACCATCTGTTTCGTTTTAATTTTTCCACGTTTGTATCTCTTCCTGTTTCCCTTCGGAATCCACTTTTTTTAATTCTGTGACCCGTGGAAACATCCTGGCTTCTCTTCCCTCTGCATGCTCCCGGCAGGGTGAGCCTGAGTAGTTAGCCTGCTTTCCATAAAAACACACATTTTCCAAACCTAGATGATGATGATGATGATGATGATGATGGTGGTGGTGGTGGTGGTGGTGGTGGTGGTGATGATGATTAGAAATTAAGTGGGAGTCCCTGGCCACGTCCAGGAGCTATACTACCTGATTAGTGCCCTAACCAAGATAGACTTTCTGTTCTCTCCCGACAACTCAAGCTATGGTCCCAACAAAAGGACTGAAGGAAAGGCAAAGCCCCTTTGAGAAAGTTAGTATACTAAGAGGCATTAAGAAACAGATAATGTTCCCAGAAGAGAGGAGAATGAGGGTGAGTTAAAACGGTAACCTGACAAACTTGCCAGAAAGGCTGAAACCACATCCATTTTAGTGAAGAGAGTTCAATGTAGCAAGCAAGTTAAAAATGATTTCAAGAGCTGGACAAGCAAAATGGAGACTGTCAGAGCCCAGAGACGATCTGAAGGAAACTCAGGAGGTTCTGGAGCCTGGGGAAGAGGCCGCTGGCCAGAGGGGAGGCACTGCCCAGCTGGCTCCTGGGAATCCGAAATGAACCTGAAGCCTGTGGAGACACAGGAGACAGACTCCGCCATCCCTCAGGCTCTTTTGTTTCCACTTGGGAAAAGCACGTGGAGCTATCTCTGAGGGGTCATGCCCCCTCCTGCCTAGAAGGACATCTTTGACATTCTTAGAGCATAAAGGCCACTTCTGCCACCTCGGTTGTCAGTGGTCATACCTCGGGTGTCAGCACTCATTCCTCCAATAAGCCTTCTCCAAGTGACAAACTTCTTGAGTGACAAACTCTGGAACTCGTCACTCAAGTGTGGCCTGCCTAGGAAACCAGACTCGGGGACTAGCAAAAGCCTGCAGGTCTAACAAGCTGCGGATGGCTATTAAGCTCAAGTCATACTAAGAGTGAAAGGTTTTGATTTTCCTTCCCTGATAACTTGTATTCTCTGTGCTACCAGTTCCAGCACACATACATCCTCAGAGGGGAATTTCACAGTATTTGGCTGACTATACCCGCCCCCTGGTGGCTACCCGGGGTAAGGCGATAAGCCAGGAAATCCTTGAGAGCCCGCACAGCAGGATCTTAGACAACCAGAAAACAGAATTTACTTGATTGGAGAGAACTAGGAAGAGTTGGTGTAACAAAGTATAATTCCTAAGATAAAAATGCACACAATACGAAGTACAGTTTCACGGGCAGAGATCTGACTTGGATCTTTCTTATTTTATCTACTGCAGCCAAGGGAATTTGTTTCCATCTCACTGATCTGATCTGTTGTTCTGACCTCTTTGTCTAACTGTGCCCTTTAGGGTGGAGCCTAAGCTGTGCTGCTCACAAGAACTGGGGTGCTTCTTATATGCAGTGGGGGCTCAGAGGGATCTGGCTAAGGCTATAAGTCCCTAGAAACGTATCCAAGCACTTCCTGGAACACAGATCCCATCCAAGGCCGACACAGACCAAACTCCGAACTGAGCCCCACCACACCTCAGGCCTTCCTGATGCTTTGGTGCAATCTTTGTTACGGAGGCAAAGAGTGGCCTGGGAGCTCCGGGGCAGGCATTACCTGAGCAAGGTCCACAAAGAGTGAGCTTCGAGTCAAGACAGACAGATTCAGTTTACAAAGGAATTGGCCAGCCAGGGCATGGTGGCACAGGCCTTCCGTCCCTGCACTTTGGAGGCAGAGATGCACAGATATCCAAGAGTTCTAGGCCAGCAAGTGGGAACATAGTGAGACCCTGTCTCGAAAAAAAGTCCAAGAAAGGCTCTACCAACTAGCTGTGTGGAAATGTAGTCTCTCCTCTGAGTGGTGTGCCTTTTCTAGTTCATCCTCCCTCCCCACAGACAGAAAGGACTTGGCAGGGAAAAGACCCCTAAGAGTCCCCTACCTCCCCCGCTGCATTCTCCCTGCGAATTATTTGGAGTCACATACTTCCCTGGGTCCCTACAGTTAACTAAGGTCTGTCTGTTTTATCACCATTATAAACACACACACACACACACACACAAACACACACACACAAACACAAAATAGGTATACAATAGTTTCTGGTACAAAGGGCTCCTTAAAACTGAAGTCAGCTGGTCTTAGCCACCAGGCTTCCATAACCATCTCCACCCCACATCACAACATTCACCATCAAGGCTACAAATCTAAAAGCCATACACGACAGTCTCCTCAGGTCTAGATTAAGAACTGAAATGGATTTACTCTGAGAGTTAAACAGGGCTAGCTCCCAAAAAAGCAAAATAGAATTATACACTTATACTTGTTTTATATCCCCCCACCCCCAAAGAAGTGAGAGGTGCCCTCTAGTGGACCTTAACAAACTCAGAGAACACAAGAAGTGGCTTTAGATTGCTAGCAGTTAGCACCTTACAAAGGAAGCTCAAATATAACCTGAATACAGGGACATGAGTGACTTGTATTTGGTAGTATGACTTCAGAACTAAGAAAATGTGAGACTCTTACTGAGAGTAACTAATAATTAATGCCAAAAGGAACACTGGATCACAAAACAAGCCCTTCTTAAATTCTTACAAGTTGACTATTATATTAGTCAGGGTTCTGGGTTCTTTAGAGAAATGGAACTAATAGGAATACGCACGTGCGTGCGCGCGCGCGCGCACACACACGCACACACACACACACACACACACACACACAAACTCATTACAGGCTGTGATCCAACAATGGCTGCCTACCAATACAAGTCCTAAGAAAGCAGAACTTGTTCAGTCCACAATGCTGGCTTCCTCGGCTGGTCTTCAGTATACACCAGAATCCCAAAGTGGGCTCTGCTCTCATGCCAGTGAAGGGATGGACTGGCTAGTGAGAGCGAGGGCAAGCAGGCGGAGAACAAGAGCTTCCTTCTTCCGTGTCCTTTCTATAGGCTGTCGCCAGAAGGTAGAGTCCAGACTAAAGGGAACTCTCCCCACCTCAAAAGATCCAGATTAAAAGTGGGTCTTCCCACTTCAAAGCAGAAAGAAGCCCTTAGCTGGGTGGTGGCAGCGCACACCTTTAGTCCCAGCACTTGGGAGGCAGAGGCAGGCAAATCTCTTGAGTTCCAGGCCAGCCTGGGCTACAGAATTCCAGGACAGCCACTGGGTTTTAGTTAATTCCAGATGTAGTCAAGTTGACTAGCAAGAGTAGCAAGTCAAGTCGACCAAGAATATCCATAACAATGATGCAGCAGCTATCCCAAATAATCTACTAAATTATGTTTTATTAACTGAGCAAATATGCTTTAAGTGCTTAGAAACACTAATTAATGCTAATAGACACAATTCAGGTGATTATTAACCCAACTTCCAGATATTAAAATGGCTCTCAATCCACACCTATGAAAAGGCAATGTTCTTCAGGAGACCTACAAAGACCTTGCAAAGTTAGAGTCAATGCCTGAGATATCCCTTTGGTTGACTTTGTAGGCTAATGTCAAAAGAATGTATGGAAGCATACATTTATTGTTTGAGAGAAGAAATTATATAGTAACTGAGAAAGGAGGGGCAGATTTTTTACTGTTTGAAAGTTATATGCAATTTTAATAAAAAAATTAAACAGAAGAAATTTAAATGTATTATGAACATAATTATTTCTCCATAAATGAAAATAATTCAATTTAATTCAAAGGATATCAAAAGATTGAGCCACAAGTAGAGATAGTCTATTAGATTTTAAAACTGGAAGACATCTTTATCAAAGAAATTCAATGTCTAATTCCTGGAGTGAGGACACAGACCTGGGTGGTATAGAAACTCTCTCCACCACACTTAAAACACTGGCAGGGACAGAGATCCTAGTCCAACTTCTATGGTCTGCCTGGATGAAAGAGCATTCCTTTGTTAACTCTTAAATTCTGGAATCCATAAAGTGCTGAACTAGTACCACATAGACATCTTCTGGCCTTGAACTTGGAATTTTTGTACATCAGCCCCCACCACAGCAGCTTAATGAGGTGCTTCAAGTAAAGAACTAGCTTCAGTCCGAGCAATTAGCCGGGAAGAACTAAATAGTCAGTGGTACTGACACACAGCAGCCACCAGGGGGCATACCCTTCCACCTGGAACTTGAGCTACCAAAACAAGAATAAGTTATCCTTCAAAAACTATTTCTTTCTGAGCACAAAAGACCTCCAAGTCGGCTTAAACTGCCAGACAGAGCTAAGAAAATTCTCGGGGGGGGGGGTGTCACACTTACTATGAATTTCTACTTCGTGATGTGTCGGTGTCTCCCCCTGATCACAACGCTGGCTGGCACCCACTATGACACATTCTCTTTGTGCAACTGAAACTCTCTCATCTCGCAACCCATCTTAAGCCTACGATTATGACCCAGGTTTCCTGTGACTCTGCCACTTCCTATAGGTCAGCCAAATTGCTTCAAGAAAACAGAACCGGTGAACCCTTTGTTAACAGGCAAAACAAACTTAAAACTAAAGGTCAGAGTGAGTAATGCCCAGTTTGAGTGGCACTGAAGTTTCGAACTCACATGATGTGGGAAACAGCTGGTTCAACAGGCTTCTTTAAGACATATTCTGACCTCTCTTGGTATTTATTACTTCCCAACTTCTCTATCTATGAAGACAGAACATCTATCTGGGATTTTATCATGCTGGTATGTATTTCTAAAAACATGAAAATGAATTATAAAATAAGAAGACAGCCCCACAAATAAGAGGGGCAAATATAGTCCCACAAATTAAGCTGACACTTAAATTCTAATTGGATCTACAATTTAAACGCAATAAAATAAAATGAAGTCACAAGAGTGTCAGGATATATCTAAAGTAGTGGTAGTTTATAAAGTAGTATTTTTATAAAAAAGATTTATGTCGTTTACTTTTATGTATGGTGTGTTTGGCATGCATGTATATATGGGTGTGCACCATGTTCATGCAGTTCCAGAGGAGACCACAAGAGGGCATCAGATTCCCCCTGGAACTGGAGTCCCCTTTGTGAGGGGACCTGTGGGTTTTAGGAAACGAACTAGGTCCTCTGCAAGAAGCAAGAGCTCTTAACGGCTGAGCCATATCTCCAGCCCTGAAACTGGTATATTCTTCTGGGTGAGGATCAGGATTCAAAGGAGAGGACCTGACTACTCCCCAAATCATCACTTGATCCCTGACTTTAACGACGTGGGAAAGCACTTGGACGGCAAGAGAAAAAGCACCATGACATTTGGTGGCTAGAGCTAACCCCAGCCCCGGGACTGGTGACCCTTTGCTTTCCAGAGGCACTACAAGCCAGCACGCTCAGCTTCAAATTATGAGCTGGAAAACTCTTCACCCCAGGACTGGTCTTACAATACACGACAACAAAAGACAACTCGGGGGGCGGGGGGAGGTGTGCAAATGGGAAAAGAAGGAAGGAGGACACCGCCGGGTGGTGTCCCCAAAGCCCCTGACTTCTGAAACAAACAGGGAATATAAAACCTAAGACTGACCGGTATGCAGTCACTTTCCCCAGTGAGGGCTGCAGTGGGCACTAGAGGTCACTGTCATCTCAGAGTTGTTACAAATTCATATTCGTTAGCAGTTCTTACCCAAGAACCTCACCCTGACATTAACCCAACCTCATAGACGAAGTGCCACTTCAAAGGACATGAAAGTCCTTGAGTAAATGTTAAAGTGTTTTCCAAATCACTCTCAAGGAAATCAGGTCACTGGAGCAAAGCAGAAAATCAAGGCTATTTCATGGGCTGAACAGGTATTCTTAGATACATCAGCACTGGATCTGAACTTCATCCACGGCATTAACCCCCAGCTCCTCCTTCCTAGGGCTACAGATTATTTTTCTAAAGAAGGCACAGAACCAGGATTCAAGTCGGGTCTTCTGATGCCAAAGTTGGGCCCCAAGTACCCTGCATGAAGGAAATGGCCTTAGGCCATGTATGCCAGTGTTTACTGTAAAACAGACACTGAGGGTAGCCATGTAACTGTTACTAGGTATGATATTAATCACGTGGTGAGGCAGTGAGCGTGTATGAATACAATTCTGAAAACTCCCTGTGATGTAATCTAGAAGCAACTAACTCTATTATCTAAACAACAACAAAACAAAAGCAAGCAAGCAAACAAACAATTTGAGAAGTACAGTTCAAATATCACCTCTGTAGTCACAGGTTTGTATGTAACTAATAAAACAAAACTCTTTGATACATAAATGCTAGCATAGTTAAGCAAATGTAATTGTGCGGTCAGCCTTCTTCCGGCATATACTGATGAGGTATTTAGGTTTTTCTGGGGTAGCAAGAGGTTCTTCTTCTAGATGGGGGGGGGGGGGAGTCTGAATACACAGCCCAGTGAGGAAAATTCAGCCTTATCTGCAGTTAAATGTGACCATTTGTTTACATTCTGAATTCTGAGAACAGAACTGGATGGGGGTTCGAGATAGTTTCCTTAAACAAGACGGGCAGACTACTGTTGTCCCTCCTGAAGTCTGAAACGTGGGCATGCCATCTTGAGCTTGAGTGGCTACTCCCGACAACAAGGTTTCTAGCAAGCACTGCAAAAGGAGAAGCAACAAGAGAGAAGGCTGGGTTCCTGAAACCACACACACACACACACACACACACACACACCTCCAAGTGCGCCTTCCAAACCTGATGCTAACTGACTGACACCCCACAGTCTTTGGTGCTTGGCCATTCCAAAGCCACTGAATGATCTCAATAGGTGCCACCAGATGCTCACATTTTAGATTTACCTTAAATTTATTTTATACTGGCGATATACAGAGGACACATACACACAAGAGAGGAACACTTCCGAAATGAGAAGACACCAAAATGTCCACACTGGGGTCCACTGGGCATCCTTTATCCACACTCATTCAACACTTTACTCTCGTCCGACTCTAGAACCCCCAACACACACTGCACTGCAAGTGTTTGGTGTAGGTGTGCCACCTGCCACAATTACAGCACTAGTAAGTGTCTAGTCTGCTATCCCACCCTTAATGTCTACAACAGGCTATTGGAAAATATTTGCAGACCATAGCCGTTTCCTTTATGTGGCTCTGGTGAAGATCCTGATCAGTAATAACTACGGAAGGAGAGGGTGTGTTTGATTTAAGCACTTCCAGGTCACAATCCATCGGAGGGAAGTCAAAGGTTCCCTCATGCGGGGGGAGCTCGAAGCAGAAAGCACAGAGGAAGGCTGCCTGCTGGCTCGAACGCAGGCTCAAGCTTAGCTAACCTTCCAACAGAACCCAGGGCCACCTAATGAGGGTGCTGATGTCCAGCATGCTTACTTACCTCTCCAACATCACCCAGGGCCATCTGACTAAGGGTGGCGCTGTCCAGTGTGTAAGGGCCCCTTTATGAACTAATTCATAACCAAGGTGGTCCCACACAGATGCTTCCACAGGCCAGTGTGATTTAGGCAATGACCAACCGGAGCTTCTTCCCTCAGATGACTGTAGGCTGTGTCCCTAAGACAACTAAAACTGACCTGGACCAAGCGAACAAAGGAAAGCGGGTTCTTAGCAAGGAAGGGTTTCTCACGACCTGAATCTTTTCAGAGGACTAATTTGATGTGGTGTCACTGAGTCCAGAGAGAGGAACAAGCCTTCTAGCTTCAGAACTTACTGAGGAAGCACAGCTCTATCTAATGGTAACAAACTGAAACTGATTCTTAATTCTTCTATTAAAAATAAGCCTCCAGAATATAGTACCAGGCAACTCTAATTAAGACCATCTACCCCAAAGTTGTGTCTTTAAAATATCCCAAGTATACATTATCATTATTCACCACCACAGAAAATAAATTTAACGTACGAAGATTCACTCTACATTGTACTATATTTAGCTTTTTTTTTTTTTTTTTGGTCTTTTATTTCCTCACCTGTAGAATATAGGTAATTAAGCTGACATGTATTTTCCCCGAAGATCAAATGACTTTTTTATGCGCTCCTCAAATAACAATCTCCCAGTAAGCGTCAGGATAATGGTATTATTATATAATTTGCTGCCTTTTTAAATGGAGCACAAGAACATAATCCAACTTTCTGTCATGACTCAAACGCACTAGAGTATGGGTCTTCTCAAAATAAGCAATTATGTAATTTTATGTTAAGTCGGATTCCTGTATAATAGAGGCATGTGTAGACTGGCTGTAAGGCAGACATCTAAGGTTAGAAAACTCAAGCCCGGCTGGGAACAAGAGTCAGTACACGGTACAGAGCTTGCCCGGTCCGGGTAAGGCCCTGGATCTGGCCTTTGGACAAATGGAAAGCAAGCGCATCCTGAAACTCAGAAAACCCATCACTGACGTTTCTCCTTTCCATGTTCTGAGAGGTCTCAGAAAGGCCGCCCTTGTCCTGGGGAGAGAGACAGGGTCTGTTATCACCAAAAGACTGGGGACCGGGGAGGGGCAATCGCTAATTTATAATTAGTCCTAATGGCTGTACCACAAAGGTCTTGACAGAAGTAACGAAATAGACCTAGGTATAGTCAATTTCTAAGACCCTCCCCCACCAACACAGAAACTAAGATGATGAGCAGTCCAAGGTCAACTAGACAGGATACATACTCCAACTCTAGTCACTCCCCCTACTCAGATCAACAAGGCCCTCCCAAGTGTCCTGGAAACTCCAGAACACTCTCACCACGCCCGCCCACCCACAGGTGCAAATGAACACACATGCACACGTGTACACACACACACACACACACACACACACAGAGTTTCTTCTTCCCTATTAGTATAGTTAGCCCTTACTCTACCTAACACTAGTTCAACTCTTGTCTGTTCTGGTTATCTTAGTCTCTTTTATAGCATACAAGGCTTATGCATTCCGAAGGTTAAAACATAATCGTTTGATCTTTAGACTAATTCTTGTCATTAACTGTATGTTCCATCTCCCAAAGCCAGGCAAGGCCCACACCATCTTAGAACCTCAGAGGAGGATTCGCAAGTCCATTCAGTGCCAGTGCCTTGTTTGAGAAAAAAGTTCCCAGGCAACAGAAGAAGCTCCTTATCTTGGGTGGAGATGCAGCAAACCCACTGGGGAGGTTGAGCCCTGGGGCTCACAGACCACCAGCCTGAGGAAGGAAAGCTCACCTTAAGCCATGCTCAGAGATGGGTGGAATCCTTTTTCTTTTGTGAGTTCTAGACTTCTCCTCCCCAGAATGCACAGTAGCTTACAGGCCAGCAGCCATGGAGCCTGGAGTGAGTCCGGACTGCTTCTCTAGATCATTCTTCTCCATTCCTTGTGCTTTCTCTCAGGTCTCCCTGCCTGCTTGCCCTCCATGTTCTGACCCTTATGCTAGCTTAAGCAGCATGACTTCTTTCCCTTCCACTCACCTCCCTTTGGCAGCAGCTGAAGTTTACAGCTAGCCTATCCCAGCTTGTTTCTTTTAAACCCTAATAAAATTGCCCTTGGGCTTCTGTTTGAGCACAGAGTTAAAATCTTTTACTGATGAATGAGACCAAGAACCCCTCAAAAGGGAAACAAATCTCCCTTGTCTCATCTGGTAACAATAAAAGGACCCCCAAATCCCAATAACAATATTGTGTTTTTCTTTTTTTTTTTTTTTTTTTTTTTTTTTTTTTTTTTTTAGAGTTTTATTTTTTCTTTGGCTGTGACATTAGAGTTCATGTTCCGAGTCCCTTAAACATTCCAAGTTAAATTAAGAGGGGGGCACTTACAAGGACCGGCAATAGCTTTGTTCAGACCTTTGCAACTTATTAGCTGTGTAAATCAAGCTCTCGAGCCAAACTTCTAGCACAGTCCCACAATCA